>NC_086447.1:801260522-801418022 GCF_028390025.1 Pseudophryne corroboree
TAAGCGACCCTAGTGGCCGACACAAACACCGGGCCCATCTAGGAGTGGCACTGCAGTGTCACGCAGGATGTCCCTTCCAAAAAACCCTCCCCAAACAGCACATGACGCAAAGAAAAAAAGAGGCGCAATGAGGTAGCTGACTGTGTGAGAAAGATAAGCGACCCTAGTGGCCGACACAAACACCGGGCCCATCTAGGAGTGGCACTGCAGTGTCACGCAGGATGTCCCTTCCAAAAAACCCTCCCCAAACAGCACATGACGCAAAGAAAAAAAGAGGCGCAATGAGGTAGCTGACTGTGTGAGAAAGATAAGCGACCCTAGTGGCCGACACAAACACCGGGCCCATCTAGGAGTGGCACTGCAGTGTCACGCAGGATGTCCCTTCCAAAAAACCCTCCCCAAACAGCACATGACGCAAAGAAAAAAAGAGGCGCAATGAGGTAGCTGTGTGAGTAAGATTAGCGACCCTAGTGGCCGACACAAACACCGGGCCCATCTAGGAGTGGCACTGCAGTGTCACGCAGGATGGCCCTTCCAAAAAACCCTCCCCAAACAGCACATGACGCAAAGAAAAAAAGAGGCGCAATGAGGTAGCTGACTGTGTGAGTAAGATTAGCGACCCTAGTGGCCGACACAAACACCGGGCACATCTAGGAGTGCACTGCAGTGTCACGCAGGATGTCCCTTCCAAAAAACCCTCCCCAAACAGCACATGACGCAAAGAAAAAAAGAGGCGCAATGAGGTAGCTGTGTGAGTAAGATTAGCGACCCTAGTGGCCGACACAAACACCGGGCCCATCTAGGAGTGGCACTGCAGTGTCACGCAGGATGTCCCTTCCAAAAAACCCTCCCCAATCAGCACATGATGCAAAGAAAAAGAAAAGAAAAAAGAGGTGCAAGATGGAATTATCCTTGGGCCCTCCCACCCACCCTTATGTTGTATAAACAAAACAGGACATGCACACTTTAACCAACCCATCATTTCAGTGACAGGGTCTGCCACACGACTGTGACTGATATGACGGGTTGGTTTGGACCCCCCCCAAAAAAGAAGCAATTAATCTCTCCTTGCACAAACTGGCTCTACAGAGGCAAGATGTCCACCTCATCTTCACCCTCCGATATATCACCGTGTACATCCCCCTCCTCACAGATTATCAATTCGTCCCCACTGGAATCCACCATCTCAGCTCCCTGTGTACTTTGTGGAGGCAATTGCTGCTGGTCAATGTCTCCGCGGAGGAATTGATTATAATTCATTTTAATGAACATCATCTTCTCCACATTTTCTGGATGTAACCTCGTACGCCGATTGCTGACAAGGTGAGCGGCGGCACTAAACACTCTTTCGGAGTACACACTTGTGGGAGGGCAACTTAGGTAGAATAAAGCCAGTTTGTGCAAGGGCCTCCAAATTGCCTCTTTTTCCTGCCAGTATAAGTACGGACTGTGTGACGTGCCTACTTGGATGCGGTCACTCATATAATCCTCCACCATTCTATCAATGTTGAGAGAATCATATGCAGTGACAGTAGACGACATGTCCGTAATCGTTGTCAGGTCCTTCAGTCCGGACCAGATGTCAGCATCAGCAGTCGCTCCAGACTGCCCTGCATCACCGCCAGCGGGTGGGCTCGGAATTCTGAGCCTTTTCCTCGCACCCCCAGTTGCGGGAGAATGTGAAGGGGAGGAGATGTTGACAGGTCGCGTTCCGCTTGACTTGACAATTTTGTCACCAGCAGGTCTTTCAACCCCAGCCTGTGTCTGCCGGAAAGAGAGATCCAAGGTAGGCTTTAAATCTAGGATCGAGCACGGTGGCCAAAATGTAGTGCTCTGATTTCAACAGATTGACCACCCGTGAATCCTTGTTAAGCGAATTAAGGGCTGCATCCACAAGTCCCACATGCCTAGCGGAATCGCTCCGTGTTAGCTCCTCCTTCAATGCCTCCAGCTTCTTCTGCAAAAGCCTGATGAGGGGAATGACCTGACTCAGGCTGGCAGTGTCTGAACTGACTTCACGTGTGGCAAGTTCAAAGGGCATCAGAACCTTGCACAACGTTGAAATCATTCTCCACTGCACTTGAGACAGGTGCATTCCACCTACTATATCGTGCTCAATTGTATAGGCTTGAATGGCCTTTTGCTGCTCCTCCAACCTCTGAAGCATATAGAGGGTTGAATTCCACCTCGTTACCACTTCTTGCTTCAGATGATGGCAGGGCAGGTTCAGTAGTTTTTGGTGGTGCTCCAGTTTTCTGTACGTGGTGCCTGTACGCCGAAAGTGTCCCGCAATTCTTCTGGCCACCGACAGCATCTCTTGCACGCCCCTGTCGTTTTTTAAAAAATTCTGCACCACCAAATTCAAGGTATGTGCAAAACATGGGACGTGCTGGAATTGGCCCAGATTTAATGCACACACAATATTGCTGGCGTTGTCCGATGCCACAAATCCACAGGAGAGTCCAATTGGGGTAAGCCCATTCCGCGATGATCTTCCTCAGTTGCCGTAAGAGGTTTTCAGCTGTGTGCGTATTCTGGAAAGCGGTGATACAAAGCGTAGCCTGCCTAGGAAAGAGTTGGCGTTTGCGAGATGCTGCTACTGGTGCCGCCGCTGCTGTTCTTGCGGCGGGAGTCCATACATCTACCCAGTGGGCTGTCACAGTCATATAGTCCTGACCCTGCCCTGCTCCACTTGTCCACATGTCCGTGGTTAAGTGGACATTGGGTACAGCTGCATTTTTTAGGACACTGGTGACTCTTTTTCTGAGGTCTGTGTACATTTTCGGTATCGCCTGCCTAGAGAAATGGAACCTAGATGGTATTTGGTACCGGGGACACAGTACCTCCAACAAGTCTCTAGTTGGCTCTGCAGTAATGATGGATACCGGAACCACGTTTCTCACCACCCAGGATGCCAAGGCCTCAGTTATCCGCTTTGCAGTAGGATGACTGCTGTGATATTTCATCTTCCTCGCAAAGGACTGTTGAACAGTCAATTGCTTACTGGAAGTAGTACAAGTGGGCTTACGACTTCCCCTCTGGGATGACCATCGACTCCCAGCGGCAACAACAGCAGCGCCAGCAGCAGTAGGCGTTACACGCAAGGATGCATCGGAGGAATCCCAGGCAGGAGAGGACTCGTCAGACTTGCCAGTGACATGGCCTGCAGGACTATTGGCATTCCTGGGGAAGGAGGAAATTGACACTGAGGGAGTTGGTGGGGTGGTTTGCGTGAGCTTGGTTACAAGAGGAAGGGATTTACTGGTCAGTGGACTGCTTCCGCTGTCACCCAAAGTTTTTGAACTTGTCACTGACTTATTATGAATGCGCTGCAGGTGACGTATAAGGGAGGATGTTCCGAGGTGGTTAACGTCCTTACCCCTACTTATTACAGCTTGACAAAGGGAACACACGGCTTGACACCTGTTGTCCGCATTTCTGGTGAAATACCTCCACACCGAAGAGCTGATTTTTTTGGTATTTTCACCTGGCATGTCAACGGCCATATTCCTCCCACGGACAACAGGTGTCTCCCCGGGTGCCTGACTTAAACAAACCACCTCACCATCAGAATCCTCCTGGTCAATTTCCTCCCCAGCGCCAGCAACACCCATATCCTCCTCATCCTGGTGTACTTCAACACTGACATCTTCAATCTGACTATCAGGAACTGGACTGCGGGTGCTCCTTCCAGCACTTGCAGGGGGCATGCAAATAGTGGAAGGCGCATGCTCTTCACGTCCAGTGTTGGGAAGGTCAGGCATCGCAAACGACACAATTGGACTCTCCTTGTGGATTTGGGATTTCAAAGAACGCACAGTTCTTTGCGGTGCTTTTGCCAGCTTGAGTCTTTTCAGTTTTCTAGCGAGAGGCTGAGTGCTTCCATCCTCATGTGAAGCTGAACCACTAGCCATGAACATAGGCCAGGGCCTCAGCCGTTCCTTGCCACTCCGTGTGGTAAATGGCATATTGGCAAGTTTACGCTTCTCCTCCGACAATTTTATTTTAGGTTTTGGAGTCCTTTTTTTTCTGATATTTGGTGTTTTGGATTTGACATGCTCTGTACTATGACATTGGGCATCGGCCTTGGCAGACGACGTTGCTGGCATTTCATCGTCTCGGCCATGACTAGTGGCAGCAGCTTCAGCACGAGGTGGAAGTGGATCTTGATCTTTCCCTAATTTTGGAACCTCAACTTTTTTGTTCTCCATATTTTATAGGCAGAACTAAAAGGCACCTCAGGTAAACAATGGAGATGGATGGATTGGATACTAGTATACAATTATGGACGGACTGCCACGGTTAGGTGGTATAAAAAAACCACGGTTAGGTGGTATATATTATAATAATAATACAATTATGGATGGACGGACTGCCTGCCGACTGCCGACACAGAGGTAGCCACAGCCGTGAACTACCGCACTGTACACTGGTTGATAAAGAGATAGTAGTATACTCGTAACAACTAGTATGACACTATGACGACGGTATAAAGAATGAAAAAAAAACCACGGTTAGGTGGTATATATTATAATAATAATACAATTATGGATGGACGGACTGCCTGCCGACTGCCGACACAGAGGTAGCCACAGCCGTGAACTACCGCACTGTACACTGGTTGATAAAGAGATAGTAGTATACTCGTAACAACTAGTATGACACTATGACGACGGTATAAAGAATGAAAAAAAAACCACGGTTAGGTGGTATATATTATAATAATAATACAATTATGGATGGACGGACTGCCTGCCGACTGCCGACACAGAGGTAGCCACAGCCGTGAACTACCGCACTGTACACTGGTTGATAAAGAGATAGTAGTATACTCGTAACAACTAGTATGACACTATGACGACGGTATAAAGAATGAAAAAAAAATACCACGGTTAGGTGGTATATATTATAATAATAATACAATTATGGATGGACGGACTGCCTGCCGACTGCCGACACAGAGGTAGCCACAGCCGTGAACTACCGCACTGTACACTGGTTGATAAAGAGATAGTAGTATACTCGTAACAACTAGTATGACACTATGACGACGGTATAAAGAATGAAAAAAAAAACCACGGTTAGGTGGTATATATTATAATAATAATACAATTATGGATGGACGGACTGCCTGCCGACTGCCGACACAGAGGTAGCCACAGCCGTGAACTACCGCACTGTACACTGGTTGATAAAGAGATAGTAGTATACTCGTAACAACTAGTATGACACTATGACGACGGTATAAAGAATGAAAAAAAAAAACCACGGTTAGGTGGTATATATTATAATAATAATACAATTATGGATGGACGGACTGCCTGCCGACTGCCGACACAGAGGTAGCCACAGCCGTGAACTACCGCACTGTACACTGGTTGATAAAGAGATAGTAGTATACTCGTAACAACTAGTATGACACTATGACGACGGTATAAAGAAAGAAAAAAAAATACCACGGTTAGGTGGTATATATTATAATAATAATACAATTATGGATGGACGGACTGCCTGCCGACTGCCGACACAGAGGTAGCCACAGCCGTGAACTACCGCACTGTACACTGGTTGATAAAGAGATAGTAGTATACTCGTAACAACTAGTATGACACTATGACGACGGTATAAAGAATGAAAAAAAAACCACGGTTAGGTGGTATATATTATAATAATAATACAATTATGGATGGACGGACTGCCTGCCGACTGCCGACACAGAGGTAGCCACAGCCGTGAACTACCGCACTGTACACTGGTTGATAAAGAGATAGTAGTATACTCGTAACTAGTATGACACTATGACGACGGTATAAAGAATGAAAAAAAAACCACGGTTAGGTGGTATATATTATAATAATAATACAATTATGGATGGACGGACTGCCTGCCGACTGCCGACACAGAGGTAGCCACAGCCGTGAACTACCGCACTGTACACTGGTTGATAAAGAGATAGTAGTATACTCGTAACAACTAGTATGACACTATGACGACGGTATAAAGAATGAAAAAAAAACCACGGTTAGGTAGTATATATTATAATAATAATACAATTATGGATGGACGGACTGCCTGCCGACTGCCGACACAGAGGTAGCCACAGCCGTGAACTACCGCACTGTACACTGGTTGATAAAGAGATAGTAGTATACTCGTAACAACTAGTATGACACTATGACGACGGTATAAAGAAAGAAAAAAAAATACCACGGTTAGGTGGTATATATTGTAATACAATTATGGATGGACGGACTGCCTGCCGAGTTCCGACTGCCGACACAGAGGTAGCCACAGCCGTGAACTACCGCACTGTACTGTGTCTGCTGCTAATATAGACTGGTTGATAAAGAGATAGTATACAATACATACAACAATATACTACTATACTGGTGGTCAGGCACTGGTCACCACTAGTCACACTGGCAGTGGCACTCCTGCAGCAAAAGTGTGCACTGTTTAATTTTAAATTAATATAATATTATGTACTCCTGGGGGCTCCTGCTATAACAACCTGCAGTGCTCCCCAGTCTCCCCCACAATTATTATAAGCTTTGCCTTTTATACATTGATGTGCAGCACACTGGGCTGAGCTGAGTGCACACAGACTGAGTCACACTGTGTGACTGGCTGCTGCTGTGTATCGTTTTTTTTCAGGCAGAGAACGGATATATTATATTAAAATAAATAAAAGTTAACTAACAACAACTGCACTGGTCACTGTGGTAAACTCTGTCTGACTCTGCACAATCTCTCTCTCTCTTCTAATCTAATTTCTAATGGAGAGGACGCCAGCCACGTCCTCTCCCTATCAATCTCAATGCACGTGTGAAAATGGCGGCGACGCGCGGCTCCTTATATAGAATCCGAGTCTCGCGAGAATCCGACAGCGTCATGATGACGTTCGGGCGCGCTCGGGTTAACCGAGCAAGGCGGGAGGATCCGAGTCTGCTCGGACCCGTGAAAAAAACATGAAGTTCGTGCGGGTTCGGTTTCAGAGAAACCGAACCCGCTCATCTCTACTGAATAGTCTGAAGTGTTCGCAAGCGCTGAGTAGGTCTGAAACTACTCTGAAACTGCACAAAAAAATTTTGTAGCCGCTGTGCGATCCTTTCGTTTGCACTTCTGCTAAGCTAAAATACACTCCCAGTGGGAGGCGGCATAGCGTTTGTACCAGTGACGTGTGGTGGGGTGAGGCAGGTGAGGCAGAGCCTTTCCTGTCATACTTACATTTGTACCAGAGTTTTGACTGTATAAAGTATATGAAAAATACAAAGAATATGTGTAAAATATCTTCTTTGCATTATTCTAATCATTTTTATAGCCAAAACTCTGGAGTAAAAAGTCTATGGCAGGTGAGGCTTATCTTTTCCGCATATCTCTGATCAAAACTCAGCAAATTTCCAGGAGTTTATACTGCTGCACCTGTGTATAATACCCAAATGTACCCTTTGGCTCATATTTTGTGTGTAAATCTGGCTCTAGTGCTAGCTAGTGCCTCCTTAGCCTTTTAGCTCACCGCACATCCCTGGTTTGCACGGCTGCTAAAAACAGCTAGCGAGCGATCAACTCGGAATGACCACCAATCGGCCAATAGATTTAGTCATTTTGGAGCTTTTTGTTAGACACTGAAGCTTGACAGCAGGAAGTGTGTTTACTTTCACGTTCGGTCTGTGGCTGAACAGTTGAGTACATGAGAAAGCCAGAGAGTGCAGAGCTACAGCAGGATCCTTCCCCAGTCACACAGTCTGCTACACAGGATAAAGGTAATGGGAAGGCAGAGACATGGGGAGGGGATGCAATGGGGAAAAATGTAGCTGAAATGTACATATGGGATTATATTTACTAAAGTGTAGGTTTTTAGAAGTGGAGATGTTGCCCATAGCAACCAATCTAGCAGATTCTACTTATACTTTATTCATACCTCCCAACTTTATAGTTCCCTAAAGAGGGACACACTCTCCCAAAAAGGGTGTGGCCTAAGAAAAGGGGGCGTGGCTTCGTGGAGGACCCGCGATCGTGAGCCATGCCCCCATTTTCATCACTGAGGGGGCATGCCCAGCGCTCTGCGAGCCGCTGGCATGCCCCCTCTCCCTCTGAATCCAGTGAATAGACGCTGTGCACATGCGCACAGCGTCTATTCACCGCTGCTCTGCAAAGCAGGGCAGCGAGACACAGAGACTCCCAACTGCCCCCCCCCCCCCCCCCCCCACCGCGGGACACTGCGGCCCGCGGGTGGGACACGGGACAGTCCCCAAAAAACGGGATTGTCCCGCGAAAATCGGGACAGTTGGGAGGTATGCTTTATTTAGAACCTTCTAGAAGGTAATAGCTAGAATCTGATTGGTTGCTATGGGCAACATGCCCACTTCTAAAAACATACCCCATGGTGTCTGACTAGTATGTTATTTTATCTTGAATATTCGAACAGTAGAGTTTTACTGTATTAGATTTATTTATTTATATCTATATTTATGTTATATATTTATTTGTTTAAAAAAATACATGTAACTTTGGAGTTACTGTATATTTATAATTTTATATATATTTATTTATATTAGATTAGACCATTCATTTACGCAGCAAATAAGTAGTTCATGCAATTTGGTGTATTTTATCGCAATTTCTTGATCAATGAGCAAATGATCCCCTATTTCACTCATCACTCATGTAAAATGTTAATTCACAGGAAGCCTATCAGATTCGGATTCAAAGCCTGATCTCTGTGTTCTGCAAATGGTTATTCGTACCAAACCTTGGGGGTAATTCAGACCGGATCGCTGCTGTGCGTTTTCGCACAGCAGACGATTATCGAATGACTGCACATGTGTATGCACCGCAATGCGCATGCATGACGGACAGCATGACAGGATGGTGTGAACATTTCGACCGTTTGCAAGTTGATTGACAGGAAGAGGCTGTTTGTGGGTAGTAACTGACCGTTTACTCGGTGTGTCCAGAAAAACGCAGGCGTTCCCAAGTGTTTTTAGGTAGGGTATGTGCCGTCAGCTTCGGCACCAATCAGCATGATTTCTTTGCACTGGAGGAGTAAGTCCTGTGCTGCGCACAGACCACACAAACTGGAAAACCATTAGATGGTGAGTGAGTTGAGAACAGATTTGCAGCTGTCCGCTGACTGAGGGACATTTTCGCACGGCGTACACATGCGATTGCACACTTGCACGGGGTGAATTTACACTCCCCCTGGGCGGCGACTGATCGCAGGACAAGAAAGTTTGCAGCACAGCGATCAGGCCTGAAATACCCCCCTTATTCTGTAGTAGAAGAAGGGGTGTAATTCAGACCGGATCGCTGTGCTGCAAATTTGACCTTCACAATAATGCTTTAGGCAATTAATGAATTGGTATTCACTTAAAGAAGTGCTGGTGACCACTTTTCACCAATACGCTTTCAAACATTTTGTATTCCCTAATGCACACTGAGTGAAAAGTAATACTACATAATAGTCAGATAATACGGAGATCTTAGTTGCGTATATCTGCAGATATAGGGTTAAGCCCCCAGGCCAATCGGCAAGGCATCTCCGTCACTGGGGGTCCCTAATACTAGGTATGGGCCCTGGGTGCAAGACCCCATCACGTCGGCACAGGTCGGCTACCCCAGTTCAGCACACAGGTGAAAATTAATAAGGGTTAATAAGAAGCACAAAGTGATAGGGAAAATAATGAGTGTTAATAAAGTGTTATATTAACACTCAGGATTTTCCCTATCACTTTGCATATATTTTTGTATTATTTTAATCACACTTCACTTACATAGCACTTGTGTGCTTCTTATTAACCCTTATTAATTTTCACCTGTGTGCTGACCTGGGGTAGCCGACCTGTGCCGACGTGATGGGGTCCTGCACTCTGGGCCCATACCTAGTATTAGGGACCCCCAGTGACGGAGACGCCAATGCCGAATCCCGCCCGGGAAGGACCCGTTTCCAATTCCCAGGTGGGATCCAGCATTGGAGATGTGAAAGGAGTATCATGCACTTTTATTGACGGATCAACAGGTTGATAGGGAGGTTGAAAAAGGTGAAAGGCCAAGCACAAGTGTTTAACATTTTCATTTGTAGAATTCCAGATAAGCCTAAATGTTGCAAAGTTTGCCATAGCAAGACACCATTTACGGTATTTGCAAAAAGTGAAATGTAAGTTTGTATCCAAAATGTTTTGAAAAATATGCAGCCCATAAATGAGTACTTACCTTACATTTACTACTGATTAATACTGCTAACATACAGTTAATACTCAATACTAGTCAATATTGTTGTTATTATTAGGGATTTATTTGAATAAATTCATGTTTTCTTGTAAAAGTTGTTTTTTCTCCAAAATGACTTAATCTATTGGCCCGTTGGGTAGAAAACTGGCCAGTCTGTTTCTCAGAAATCGTTACACTGAAAAAATATTTGCCCCCAGATTTTTCTTAATTGGGTCAAAATTAGCCATCCCTCAAGAAATCTCAAAAAAATGTCAACTGATTCAGGTACCAGGCCAAAATGGGTTAACATTTCTAGTTTCACCTATGATGTCAGATTTAGTTTAGCTCACAGTTAAATTCTGTTTTCTTTCATTACAATAAACATGGCCCACTGGCCTAGTGCATTCCAAGTCCTGCTGCCAGGTCTTTTTTCAATTATCGGTTTCTAATCACTCTGTGCTTTGCAGGGTTATAGGAAAAAAAAACTCACAGCAAACTTCCATTTTACACCCATTTTCTCCTTTGAGGTCAACATTTCTATCCTAAAAGATTGTTCTTCATATTTGCAGCAGGTCCTTTGAGACATCCCTGGGTATTGGGGATACTGAGGGGGTGTGGCCAAATTGGAGAAGGGTGGCCAGGCACCTCCTAAAAATAAACCTACAATGTAAAATACAATATGCATCTATACTTGTGGCAGCACCCTCTGCTGCAAAGACTGGGTCCCCCCAACAGGCCCAAGCATGTGTAATCAGTAGATGATCCCCTCCTCCTGCTCTCGGCGCCCCTAAATATACGCTACAGTTTTCTACTCCTGTGGTTCATAAATTACCCCTAATTTTTTCTGACCATTAACATCCAACTAAGAGCCTAATTCAGACCTGATCGTAGCAGATGTGCAAAACCATGGTGATCATTCCTAGTTGATCGCAGCCAGCAACTTTTTGCTGCTGCTGCGATCAACTAGCACACGCCTATGGGCGATCGCTTAAGCAGCCCTGCTAAGCTAAAAAAATCTCAAGCAGAAGTAGACTAGACCACAGGTTCTCAAACTCGGTCCTCAGGACCCCACACGGTCCACGTTTTGCAGGTCACCTGTAGATTTTTAAAATGTGACAGTTGGTGATACACAGTGCAGCTGCTGGGTGACATGGAAAACGTGAACCGTGTGGGGTCCTGAGGACCGAGTTTGAGAACCACTGGACTAGACCTATACCTACTTACCCTGTGCGACGATCCCTGCGATCCTGGAGCCGGCTTTGACGTCAGACATCCACCCTCCGTTCTTCTGGACACGCCTGCGTTTTCAAATCCACTCCCCGAAAATGGCTGGAAACGCTGCGGTGATGCCCAGGTCCGGCCTCTTCCTGTCAATCTTCTTTGCGGTCGGCTCTGCGACCGCTTCCTTCGGTAGACGCGACGTAACCCAGCGACCCCTATTGCCGGGCAACATCGCGCATGCGCACTGCGGCCGCCGCGCATGCGCATTCCGGACCCGTTTGCACCGCAGCGATAAACCGCTGCGTGCGAACGGGTCGGAATGACCACCCATGTGGGGGTCAGATATAATGTGCAGAGAGAGTTAGATTTGGGTGGGGTGTGTTTAAACTGAAATCTAAATTGCAGTGTAAAAGTAAAGCAGCCAGTATTTACCCTGCACAGAAACAAAATAACCCACCCAGATCTAACTCTCTCTGCACTTGTTATATCTGCCTCCCCTGCAGTGCACATGGTTTTGCCCATCTGCTAACAAATTTGCTGCTATGATCAACTCGTAAATGACCCCCTAAGTGTAGTTGGTTTTATAGTAGTCATCACTCAATAGAATTAATTTTCTGTTCCTATTCTTTCATCACTGAGAGACAGAATGTGACAGTTGAATAAATTGGTGGAGTACCCCTCCAATGCGCGGTAAAGGCTGCCCTAAATGAGTGAATCAAATATGGGTATTCCCGCTCCCATAAACAACAGAACAGCAAAGAAAAATATAAAACACACTATGAAGGGCGCCAATAAGACAATGAATAACAAAGAAATTAATAAGGATGGATACGTCCCTTACTCGAACTTGGGTTTCAGGCATATAAGGCGTTCTTTAGATTTCTCATGCACATGGGATTTTTCGTAACAGGACCTCAATCACCAGTGTCATGTGAAGAAAAAATATGGAACATCTAGTGTAATACAGTTTTATTCCTTCATGTTAAGCTTCATAAAAAATGATAAAAGCAGAATCCAAATAAAAATTATTTTCCATAAAACTTAATGGAGCACATGCAGCATAGGTGATAATCCCCAAGTTGTGTGTAAAAGTGCAAAATTACCGGATGTTTAGAGGATAAAATCCTCAAATAAACAAGATCTCAATCACCAGGTAGCCTCCCGGGAAGTGGCGTCCTGGATTCTCCGGCAATCCTCCTTCCACAGACAGCAAATGGACACCCCCTGCTGCCCCAACGCGTTTCAAGCCTTCCTAGGCCCTTTTACAAGGCTTGATGCATTTCAAGGGCCAAGGAATGCTTGAAACGCGTTGGCGCAGCAGGGAGTGTCCATTTGCTGTCTGTGGAACGAGGATTGCCGGAGAATCCAGGATGCCACTTCCCGGGAGGCTACCTGGTGATTGAAATCTTGTTTATTTGAGGATTTTATCCTCTAAACATCCGGTAATTTTGCACTTTTACACACAACTTGGGGATTATCACCTATGCTGCATGTGCTCCATTAAGTTTTATGGAAAATAATTTTTATTTGGATTCTGCTTTTATCATTTTTTATGAAGCTTAACAAAAAGGAATAAAACTGTATTACACTAGATGTTCCATATTTTTTCTTCACATGACACCGGTGATTGAGGTCCTGTTACGAAAAATCCCATGTGCATGAGAAATCTAAAGAACGCCTTATATGCCTGAAACCCAAGATTGAGTAAGGGACGTATCCATCCTTATTCATTTCTTTGTTATTCATTGTCTTATTGGCGCCCTTCATAGAATGTGACAGTTGTTTTCATTACAAAGCAATGCACCTTTAAGAAGCATTGCAATACTCATGTTATTCACATCAATAAATTATTCATCCATCTGATGGGCAGGGACGAAGAATCTCAAGACTTTTTTAAGCCAAGTCTTTGATTATGGTTCATTATTTTTTCATTTCTTGAAAGCATTCCCTCATATGCATGAATAAGACATCTTTGCTAAGGATTCTGGCCTGTATATGTCCCCATAGAAGCAGAAGAATAGCTTGACTGTAACTGCATCTATTAAACGGAGATGCAAAAATATACCGGAAATTATTTTGGACAATGCCAATAAATGTTTTAAATTCCTATAAATAGTTACAAACAATGTTATTTTGCAAGTCAGCCTAGTGAAGTAACAGATATGCCGCAAGCAGAACACAACCGTTTTTTTCGCCCTGCGCCTATGTAAATTTTTTCTTTACAGAGGCTTCTGGTACAATAAAGGGAGCAGCGGACTCCCATCTTTCTGAGGCTTGGTCAGGGCTCCTTCTTTTACCCCTCATCCCCTGAGTGATGATGTAATAATTATGTAGTGCAGTGGAGCATTGTCACGGTCAGTGATTTTTCTTTATAAATAAAAACCATAATAGAGTAACGCTAATTACTCCTAAAGGAGACCGGGAAGTGTATCGTGTGTGGCTGCATCTATATATTGCAAATTTAGCTTAAAGAGGAAATGTATCAAACCTTCGACAAAGATAAAGTGGAGGCAGTGGTGTAACTATAAATTTTGCACCCCCCTGCCAAAAAGGTTTCTGGCGCCCTCCTTCCCTCATCCATTAATTATAATTTTTACACACGTGCTCGTTGCCAAGGGTTTCATGCTCGTTGCCAGGTGTTTCATGCTCATTGCCAGGGGTTTCATGCTCGCTGGCAGTGCCATCGTTCCCGGATTCCCGATACTTCCCAGTAATGCTATATGCACTGTGCTTCATTGACAGACACTAGAGGTCCATTAGGACCTCTAGCATTTGTCTCCTCTTATGTGGCGGGCATTTTTTGAGTGACATTTTCAGCAGATTTCCATGCAGACGGCTAGACCGCATGGAATCCGCATAACTTAGGCAGCTGCGCCCCCGAAATACCACGTGGTCTGCGGGGGCTATTGCTACAGCCCTAAATGGAGGAGATGCCCAATCCCTTTATCTGTCACATTGCCTTTGTGCTGATCCTGAACTTTTTTCCCCGTGGCTGCAGTACTCCAGTTTCACCACCAGATGGTAATGATCAGTCTGATGTTGCCAAATGGCCACAATGTCTACATTTCGACAGGTTTACAGTGAGATGACATGAAAAAAATCCTGATGTAGTTGTAGCCATTTGGTAACAACATCGATAAAGGGTTCAGCTTCCAGCTATAATCTTTCTAGTACAGTATAAACATGACAGAAGTGATTGGCTGATATGGGAAAATCTCTGCCAGCAATAAGCTTACAATACTGTAATTCAAAGAAGTAGACCCTAATATGTAATCATATATCAACAGGCATGTGATGCATATTATAAAACAAACCTGATGATTCAGTTTGACTGGAGTGACCATATTCTCCAGCTGTTTTAATTGTTAACTAGAGCATCAAGAGTCACACAGCAGGTATGCAGAGAGGTTCCTATCATACTTACCTACTTATTTATGCCCTCTCAGTGGGAACATGCAGGTGACCCTTCCACCCCCCATCCCGCCCTCCACTTGTGGTACATGAGTCGTGACATCATGCTGAGGGGTATTTTGCTCAGAATTGTATCTCGGTGCTAACCATGTCACTAGGAAGAAAGGTGACACAATTCCCATGGAGAAACATGGTAGCCCGCATATTAGTGCAGACTGCACCCTCCCTCCTCTGATGTGCTGCTTCCTGCTGTTGTGTGGTGGAGGTTACGTAATGCTGCAGAGGTCATGTGATGCAGCAGTCTGATGCTCTGAGCAAAGAATTAGATTAAGTTCAGTTCAGTCTTATTTTCTCTTTAAAATGAATATAACTGAGACAATTGTATTATCACAGCAGTCCATAGAAAAGGGCACAAAGCAGCAAAAATGTCCAATGATGCATAAAATAGGAAGGAGCTGGTGGCCACTGATTAAAGCCACATGCAGACCTAAGGCCTCCTGTTGCCCAACAGTGCGTTAGACTGTTTCACAATATGAGTAACCGCAACAATTTAACCACTTAACTGACGATTTTTCCCTTCAAAACTGTTAATAACATTGTTTTTTTAAATAAATTTAATTTAATAAAGTTTAAAAAGTATTTCTTAAAATATTTAAACATTATATTGTGCACATCTGCAGAACGGATCTGCTCGTCAAAAACGGCGGGACAGGGGGGGACAGGGTGGGACGGCGCAGTCGCATGAGATCTGTGAGCTGCTGGCGTGCCCCCTCTCCTTCTGTCTCCACTGAATAGACGCTGTGTGCATGCGCACAGCGTCTATTCACCGCTGCTCTGCTAAGCAAGTGCAGGAGCCTCCCAATTGCTCCCACCCACCGCAGAACACTGCGGCCCGCAGGTGGGACAGTCCCAAAAAAGGGACTGTCCCGCGAAAATCGGGACAGTTGGGAGGTATATACATGTAACACATAACAGCCTGTCAGATCCCAGCTTATATTAGGCTACGCTCAACTGGTAAAAGCTGATCTCTGATTGGTTGCCATGGCTTACAGCAAATCATCTAACTTAAGCCCAGATTTATCAAGCCTTGAAGGGTGATAAATTGCATGGTGATAAAGTACCAACCAATTAGCTCTTAACTGTCATTTTTCAAACACCACCTGTAACATGGCAGTTAGGAGCTGATTGGTTGGTACTTTATCATACCTTCCAACATTTCTAAAGCAGTGATCGGGACAATGGCGTGGCAAAGCCGCGCCCGCAAAGGGGACATGGCCTGAGTAAAAGAAGCATGGCTTCATGGGAGTGCTGCAATCGCGAGCCACGCCCCCCATTTTCGTCTGAGGGGGCATGCCCAGCGCTCTGTGAGTTGCTGGCATGCCCCCTCTCCCTCTGTCTCCAGTGAATAGACTGTTCACTGCTATTCACCGCTGCTCTGCTAAACAGGGCAGCAGTGACAGGAGCCTCACATCTGCCCCCCACCGCGGGACACTGCGGCCTGCAGGTGGGACAGCCAATAAAAATCAGGACAATTGGGAGGTATGACTTTATCATTCATTATGCAATTTATCACTCTCCAATGCTTGATAAATATTGGCCTTCGCTCCATGTTTTAAGCCTTATGAGTTTCTCTCTAGTTCATCTTTGTGAAGCACCATCTGTGACGCTGCCTTTACACTGGAAACTATATTTAGCTAAAATACTTCTGCTTCTCTGATTCTTAGAATTGAGATACATAGGCAGTTTAAACAATCTTTCGCATAACCCCTTGGCTGCTGTGATGTGGGATCAGTGTTACATGCTATATTATCATGTCCGCAAGCTGGTTAACCACCATTATATTCAATATGATGTGCATCAAATCCCATACTTCAAGCTTATTATAATACAGTCATTTTAACACCTAAACCAGTGGCGGAACTTGTAAGTGGTAGGCCCAGGTGCAAAAGTATAATTTGGGTGCCCCTTTTTCACCCCAACTAAAGTTCATAATATGCCACATGGCAATGGGTGACAGCATAAGGCAGGGGGAGGCGGCAATGGGTGACAGGCTGACAGCATAAGGCAGGGGGAGGCAAAGGTTGACATAGAGAGGCAGAGGGTAACAGGGGTACAAGCACCCACGGACCCAGCCACTGCCCCAGTAGTTACCGCTAGCCGCCGCCCACAACCCCCGCAGTGGATAGAGACGCGCTGGGGGCTGCAGAAAGCGCTTCCGTACAGTACATTGTGAAAAACCACACAAAAAATGGGCGCCACCAAGAAGGAGACAAATGCTAGAAGTGACATTTGACCTCTAGCGCCTGTCTTCCCATCGGCAGGGATTTTAAGGTATTTTTTTTACACTGCAGTGTATGGAGGCGCTTCCGCAGCCCCCAGCGCATCTCTGAATATATAAACCAGCGCTGGCTGTCTCATGTACAAAAAACTCTAGAGGTAGGACGGTTTGTTTTAAAAAGAAATTAATAAAATTTATTACATAAATACATTTAATAAAACATGATGGGTATATACACATTAAATAAAAAATAGGTACCACCTATAGCATGTATTTTGGGATTTATAGCTGTCAGTCCACTGAGAAATGGATAGTATGACTCCAATAGTATTTGTCTAGGACAACTTCCAGTCAAATTAGACACAGTCACTAATGCAGTGTTAGTTACCAGACTGAGGTATAGATGATCCCTTGATGGTGAGTCAGCTTTAGGAAAAGTCCATTTATTGGCTAAAGGGATAGACTGGCAATATGCTGTAAGGTGATCCCAATTGATGGAACAGATGTCCAAAGATGCTGCCAATATGGAGACCAGATTTTCAAATGTGGCTCAGTGAACAATGTAAGTCCCAAATAGGTGGTAGGTGGATGATAAGCTTTACACATTTCACTGGTTAAAATGAGTATCCAGCTTCCTCAGGAGCAGCTTTTTTTCACAAAGTACAAGGTAAGCTACAAATAGAACTGTCTATCTTTAGAATTATCTACCTTCCTATGCAAGGACAGATAGCTCAATGAATAGATTGTCTGACTGCAATGCCACAAGCAGTGGGTTTGAATCCTGGGTATGTCAGCATTTTGAAATGTAATAAAGGACAGAGTGACTGAATAAATATGAAATTTCAACTTGAGTTTATGAATGTTGTATAGGTATTAGCGACAGAAGGAGTAGGAGAGCAGGAGACGGCGGCGGTCAGGAGATACTAGGGGATACATTTACTAAGATGGGAGTTCTATTTAAGATGGGATGTTGCCCATAGCAACCAATCAGATTCCAGGTATTATCTTCTAGCAGTTGCTAGATAAATGAGAAGTAGAATCTGATTGGTTGCTATGGGCAACATCCCATCTTAAATAGAATTCCCACCTTAGTAAATGTACCTCAAGGCTTCAAAGAGGGGTAAAGCTGCAAGTTCAGTAAAAGTAACTAAAACAGATAATTAACAAGTGCTGTCAACAGCACTCCCTACCCTGCAGTGCTATGTGTGGTGCCCCTTCTGCACACACCTAGTTACGGCCCTGTGTTTCACCCCTTCTCACCCCCAAACTATGGATTTTTACATGTCACCCTCTTCCCACCCCTAGGGGTGCTAGGGGTGTCTTACCCCCACAGTATTTTTTTTTCCAGATTGTAAGTGATATGTACCAAGTTTGGTGTAAATTGCTCCAGGCATTCCAGAGTTGCTGGAACATACTATATATATATATATACACACACACATACATACACACACACACACACACACACACACACACACACACACACACACACACAGGAAAATGATTAATTCAGCCTCTTAGATAAAGAGCTTTATTTCCATATAAAATATAAGTGGTGATTTAGTCTAGAAATTCCTTTCACTTATATGTTCCCTTTACTTATATATTGAGGCACTCTGTAAAGCATTGCCTTAAAGATCAATTTTACACTAGTCACATTTTTTTAAACTAGAAATTCCTGTAAATCCAGTTATAATTGATGTATAAAATGTATATGTAAGATAGCTGTAACTCTGTAGCTTTGCTGCTGGTTACTGTGACATCACACCTAGCCTGTGACATCACTAGCCTGTAACATCACAATGCTTTATCCTGTAACATTCTATCTACAGCTGCTGAAGTTTACAGTTACCATGCAAGAAGACAGGTAGGAGGATGTGAGTCCTACACAGCAGGGTATGATGGAGGGGTGTAAGGAAGACAGAGTGCAGTTTTGTCAGCTGAAAAGCAAGACAAGATAGATAGAACTGGGAATACAGGTACAAGGACACATAATTAGGAGGAGCTCAGGAAGGAACAACATATTTAGGAATAAAAATGTAGCGTTACAGAAATAAAGAGGGCAGTATGGAGGATGAGCACACATACAGGGGATGCAGATGAGTCTCTATGAGGCAGAATCTTGCTTTGGGATGAAAAAGTAAATAAAATAGATAAATGGCAAATTGATAAATTTTAAAGTATGTTTTGTTTAAGGAAAATTAGAAAAGTGGTTGACTCATGGACATTTTATTGTACTTCTATTTCTATTGTACTTAAACTAGTACTATGCTTAAGGATAGTCTTTTGTGTTTTTTCATCATCCGGCAAAGTTCTGGCAAAGAGATTTGCAGAGTGTCGGGTGACCGGCAAAGAGATCTGCAAAGTGTCAGTTGAAGACGACGGGAGGGGTCACAGAGGCAGCAAGGACTGGAGGATAACATGCAGGAGGTAAGTTACCATACTTGTGTGTTTGGTGGGGGGTATTGGGAGCAGAGTACAAAACAGAGACTACAGTATGATGGGGGAGAGCGGACAATACAAAACATGCAGAAGGGGGCAGCTCAGTATAGGACATACAGATGGTGTGCAACGGGCAGGGGCGGTGCTAGGGTGTTCGGTGCCCCCTTGCAAACTATACATTTGAGCCCTCCCATACTTTGTAAAGTGACAGCAAGCTACCTGAAAAAAGAGTGTGGTCTCACAAAGAAGGGGCATGGCCACACAATAGTACTCCCAATTCAAATGACACCACACAAAAGCACAATCTTATTCACATTACACTGCACGCAGTGCCCCTGATTCATAGTATGCCACATAGTAGTGTCCTTTATTCATATTACGTGACACAGTAGCACCCCCATCACGTTATGCTACACAGTTGTGCCCATTATACACATAATGCCCACAGTAGTAGTGGCCCTTATATACCTTATGCCACACAATAGTGCCCTTTATACATAATGTTTTATACATAAGGCACATAGTAGTGCCCCTTATACATAATGACCACAGTAGTAGTGCCCCTTTTACACATAATGCTCACAGTAGTAGTGCCCCTTACACATAATTCCCACAGTAGTATTGTCCCTTACACATAATGGCCACAATAGTAGTGCCCCTTATACACATAATGCCCACAGTAGTAGTGGCCCTTATATACCTTATGCCACACAATAGTGCCCTTTATACATAATGCTTTATACATAATGTACATAGTAGTGCCCCTTATACATAATGACCACAGTAGTAGTGCCCCTTTTACACATAATGCTCACAGTAGTAGTGCCCCTTACACATAATGCCCACAGTAGTATTGTCCCTTACACATAATGGCCACAGTAGTAGTGCCCCTTATACACATAATGCCCACAGTAGTAGTGGCCCTTATATACCTTATGCCATACAATAGTGCCCTTTATACATAATGTTTTATACATAATGTACATAGTAGTGCCCCTTATACATAATGACCACAGTAGTAGTGCCCCTTTTACACCTAATGCTCACAGTAGTAGTGTCCCTTACACATAATGCCCACAGTAGTATTGTCCCTTACACATAATGGCCACAGTAGTAGTGTCCCTTATACACATAATGCCCACAGTAGTAGTGCCCCTTACACATAATGGCCACAGTAGTAGTGCCCCTTATACACATAATGCCCGCAGTAGTAGTGCCCCTTACACATAAACCCACCACAGTGGTGCCCCTTATACACATAATGCCCACAGTAGCAGTGCTTCTTTTACACATAATGTCAACTCTAATACAAAGTATAGTTACTGTAGCTCTATCAGTGTGACTGTAACCTGCACACTGTGAGTATTGAATGATACTAACATGGTCCTAGCACTAAGGAAGATAAAACCTGGAGCAGATAACTCAGGTCTCTATGAGGCAGGATCTTAGTTTTGGATTAAAAAGTCATTAAAATAGATAAATTGCAAATGAATAAAATTGGAAGTATGTAACAAAATGTAGTAGTACAATTATACACATAGTATGTCTGACCAAGAAATTGTGGTTGTTTAGCTCATCATCTGGTAAAGTTCTGGCAAAGAGATTTGCAGAGTGTCGGGTGACCGGCAAAGAGATCTGTAAAGTGTCAGTTGAAGACGACGGAAGGGGTCGCAGAGGCAGCAAGAACTGGAGAATAACATGCAGGAGGTAAGTTACCATACTTGTGTGTTTGGTGGGGGGTTTGGTAGCACAGTACAAAACAAAACAGTCTTGTCAAAGCGCTATGCAGCTACAGCCGGATTAATAACATTTGACCACAGCGGCTTAAAAAAGGGAGGTGGAGTGTAACGCTGCCAGGCGAGTGGATGGTGGGTAAGAGCAACATGGCAAAATAATTGTATACTTATATATACTTTTTCCATACAGCAACTTACGAATAGTTTTGGATATACCATTCTATAGCAAAACGGATATGTTGTCCAGCCATAGTGCTAATATGCATACTTATGAATATTGATTGTTAAAAAAAAAAATTTGATTGTGTAATAAATATTTAAAATACTTATGTGCTCTCTTATATATGTATTTGTGGTTACTATTGTGGTATAATTTCAGACTATAAAGTGGGAGCAGCATTTGTTATTCTTATTACACAGTGACCAGTATACTAACCAGTGTGTTTTAGTAAAAATATATCTCTTTGCGTCTGAATTTTATCTATCTATACAGTACATACATACATACATACATACATACGTGTGTGTTGCAGTTTATCTAAACATCGCATCTATATGTTTATGTGTGTATAATTTTATTAATATTGTTCTGATTTATGGTACTCCACATAGTAGTGTTCCTTTTTCACATTACGTCACACAGTAGTGCCCCCTAGTTACAGTTGTGCTCATAAGTTTACATACCTAGCAGAATTTGTGATTTTCTGGCCATTTGTCAGAGAATATGAATGATAACTCACAAACTTTCTTTCACTCATGGTTAGTGGTTGGGTGAAGCCATTTATTGTCAAACAACTGTGTTTACTCTTTTTAAATCATAATGACAACAGAAACTACCCAAATGACCCTTATCAAAAGTTTACATACTCCAGTTCTTAATACCGTGTATTGCCCCCTTTAACATCAATGACAGCTTGAAGTCTTTTGTGGTAGTTGTGGATGAGGCTCTTTATTTTCTCAGATGGTAAAGCTGTCCATTCTTCTTGGCAAAAAGCCTCCAGTTCCTGTAAATTCTTGGGCTGTCTTGCATGAACTGCACGTTTGAGATCTCCCCAGAGTGGCTCAATGATATTGAGGTCAGGAGACTGAGATGGCCACTCCAGAACCTTCACTTTATTCTGCTGTAGCCAATGACAGGTCGACTTGGCCTTGTGTTTTGGATCATTGTCATGTTGGTACGTCCAAGTACGTCCCATGTGCAGCTTCCGGGCTGATGAGTGCAAATTTTCCTCCAGTATTTTCTGATAACATGCTACATTCATCTTGCCATCAATTTTGACCAAGTTTCCTGTGCCTTTGTAGCTCACACATCCCCAAAACATCAGCGATCCACCTCCGTGTTTCACAGTAGGAATGGTGTACCTTTCATCATAGGCCTTGTTGACTCCTCTCCAAATGTAACGTTTATGGTTGTGTTCAAAAAGTTCAATTTTGGTCTCATCACTCCAAATGACTTTGTTCCAGAAGTTTTGAGGCTTGTCTCTGTGCTGTTTGGAGTATTGTAAGTGGGATGATTTGTGGCATTTGCGTAGTAATGGCGTTCTTCTGGCGACTCGACCATGCAGCCCATATTTCTTCAAATGCCTCCTTATTGTGCATCTTGAAACAACCACACCACTTTTTTTCAGAGAGTCCTGTATTTCAGCTGAAGTTATTTGTGGATTTTTCTTTGCATCCCGAACAATTTTCCTGGCAGTTGTGGCTGAAATTCTTGTTGGTCTACCTGACCGTGATTTTGTTTCCACAGAATCCCTCATTTTCCACTTCTTAATTAGAGTTTGAACACTGCTGATTGGCATTCTCAGTTGCTTGGATATCTTTTTATATCCCTTTCCTGTTTTATACAGTTCAATTACCTTTTCCCGCAGATCCTTTGACAATTCTTTTGCTTTCCCCATGACTCAGAATCCAGACACGTCAGTGTAGCACTGGATGAAAGATGCAAGGGTCTTTCAGGAGTCCAGAAACTCACAGACATTTTATACACACACACTGATTACAAGCAAACAGATCACAGGTGAGGATGGTTACCTTTAGTAGCCATTCAAACCCGTTTGTGTCAACTTGTGTGCATGTTATCAGGCCAAAATCTCCAGGGTATGTAAACTTTTGAACAGGGTCATTTGGGTAGTTTCTGTTGTCATTATGATTTAAAATTAGTAAACACAGTTGTTTGACAATAAATGGCTTCACCCAATCACTAACCATGAGTGAAAGAAAAGTTTGTGAGTTATCATTCATATTCTCTGACAAATTGACAGAAAATCACAAATTCTGCTAGGGTATGTAAATTTATGAGCACAACTGTATGTTACGCTACACAGTAGTGCCCATTATACACATAATTCCCATGGTAGCAATGCCCCTTACAAATAATGCCCATGGTAGTAGTGCTGCTTTTACACATTATGCCCACAGTAGTGCCCCTTATATGCATAATGTCAACAATAGTAATACACCTTATATACATGATGCACGCAGTAGTAGTGCCACTTATACAGATAATGCCCACAGTAGTAATGGGGAGCCTATTTTTCTCTGTTCGTTTCCCCTAATGTCAAAACTAGATAAGCCGGTCCTCTTGAGATACTGAAATGGCTAACCTTTTTATCAAAGAACTGGGGGCAGATATACTAAGCCTGGAAGAGTGATACAGTGGAGAAAGAATAACTAACAACCAATCAGTTACAATCTGTCATTTTTCAAACACAGCATGTAACATGGCAGTTAGAAGCTGATTGGCTGGTACTTTATCTCTCTCCACTTTATCACTCTGCAGGGCTTAATACATCTCCCCCATAGAAAAAAACAA
Organism: Pseudophryne corroboree; assembly: GCF_028390025.1. Lineage (NCBI taxonomy): Eukaryota > Metazoa > Chordata > Amphibia > Anura > Myobatrachidae > Pseudophryne > Pseudophryne corroboree. The sequence continues at coordinate 801,284,632 of NC_086447.1, forward strand.
ATGATAAAATGGAACAAAATTGTATAAATTATGTAAAATAGAGCTGTAACAAGTGACTATTTCCCTATCTATGCATATAATAAAGGTGACATAGTCCTTTTCCTAGAGTCCTTTTCCTTACCGCACAGGGAGTCTGATTCAGATGCGGACACAGAGCTGCTGTTGCACGCAAGTGGCTCAATGCTTTTTCACTGCGCATGCGTGTAAGCTGCACTGCGCACAATATGCGATCAAGCTCACATAGAGCATCGCAAAGTGATTGACAGGAAGTCGGCGTATGGGGTGGTAACGGGGCTGGCTAACTGTACACAGGAGTGTCAGTTCTGTTCAAACACCTTTCCATGCACTCATTTAGAGTGGACTGCGATACAATACCGAACGGCAAAAGATTGCAGCAATGATTACTTTAACAAGCACAACTGAATCAACTGAATGCAATGGCAACTAATTGGATTAACCCCTAAATATTAGAAATGTATAGCTTTTATTATTTACTGGTGAAGTTTCTTTTCTGAAGGTACCCACTTATTACTATACGAAAGAACGTATCCCCCCAATGTGTGTATTGTGTCACACCTCCGGGCGCGCTGGGTCTCCTGGCGGCCGTCCCCGCTGGTGGTCTCCGGGTTCCGGTGTCCCGTTGGCGCTGGTCCCGGCGGTCATCCGGAGTGTGGACGCTGGGCGGCTGCGCCCGGCGTCCACGGAGGATGAGTGGGCAGGTGACGTCATCGGCGCTCCCCGCCAATCAGACAGAGGCGGGAAGTTCAAATTCAGACGCCGGGCAGAGGTCCGGCGCCTGAGTATCGTCTCTTTCTTGTGTAAGAGAACTCCAGTGCTCCAGCGTTCTCAGTGTCTCCTGCTCCTGCCAAACGAGCTCCTGTGCTTCCAGCATCCTGTGCTTCCAGCATCCTGTGCTTCCAGCCTCCTGTGCTTCCAGCATCCAGTGCTCCAGCATTCAGCAACGCTCACAATCATCGGTCACCGTGTGCTACAGCAACGCTCGCAATCATCGGTCACCGTGTGCTACAGCAACACTCACAATCATCAGTCACCGTGTGCTACAGCAACGCTCACAATCATCGGTCACCGTGTGCTACAGCAACGCTCACAATCCTTTGTCACCGTGTGCTACAGCAACGCTCACAATCCTTCGTCACCGTGTGCTTCAGCAACACTCACAATCAATAGTCACAGTGTTCTTCAACATCATTCACAAATCCTCTAAATCACTGTGCTTTCAGCATCGTCATTAAATCTCTGGGGGTCATTCTGAGTTATTCGCTCATTATTTTTTTCTCGCAACGGAGCGATTAGTCGCTAATGCGCATGCGCAATGTCCGCAGTGCGACTGCGCCAAGTAAATTTGCTATGCAGTTAGGAATTTTACTCACGGCATTACGAGGTTTTTTTTTCGTTCTGGTGATCGTAATGTGATTGACAGGAAGTGGGTGTTTCTGGGCGGAAATTGGCCGTTTTATGGGAGTGTGTGAAAAAACGCTACCGTTTCTGGGAAAAACGCGGGAGTGGCTGGAGAAACGGAGGAGTGTCTGGGCGAACGCTGGGTGTGTTTGTGACGTCAAACCAGGAACGACAAGCACTGAACTGATCGCACTGGCAGAGTAAGTCTCGAGCTACTCAGAAACTGCACAGAGAAGTCTTTTCGCAATATTGCGAATCTTTCGTTCGCAATTTTACTATGCTAAGATTCACTCCCAGTAGGCGGCGGCTTAGCGTGTGCAAAGCTGCTAAAAGCAGCTTGCGAGCGAACAACTCGGAATGACCCCCTCTGTCTCGGTGCTTGTCAGCCTCAACCTCAGTGCTCCTCAGCATCGCTCACAGTGATTCTTCAGCATCACTCACAATATTCACCAGCACCGTTCTCAAGTCCTTGTCTTTCAGGTGGCTTCCAGTATCCGTCACGAATCTTGCCTGCCGCTAAATCCTGCATGAAGAAAACCTACATTCGGCCATCTCTACTTCGGCCCAGCTGTGGTTCCTCTTCCTGGTCACCGGAAGAACCCCGAGTTCACAACACTCTCAACCCAGGTCAGTGATAGTATACTCAGGCCACATGGACCCGGGGGATCGGAACACAGAGTCGAGCTCCATCCAAAATTTGGCTTCCCGAGTTCAGAGTCAGGAGGCGACACAGGGCCAGGTGATGCAGTATCTCCAGGAATTGTCCGGTCGATTGGATCAAATTCAAGCATCCTTAGCTTCAGTAATTCCGGTTCCAGTTCCCGTAACCGCTCCAGTTGCCGTTTCCAGTAATGTCCAACCTTCGGCCGGTACCAGGTCATGCCTTCAGCTTCCTACTCCTTCCCGCTACAATGGGAATCCAAAGAATTGCCGTGGTTTTTTAAACCAGTGCGAAGTGCACTTCGAGCTTCTCTCACATAATTTCCCTACGGATCGGTCTAAGGTGGCGTATATTATCTCCCTGCTCGAAGGGTCAGCGTTGGATTGGGTGTCTCCACTATGGGAACGATCTGATCCATTGGTTTCCAACTACACCGACTTCATCACGTCCTTTCGAAGAATCTTCGATGAGCCCGGCAGGATGACCACTGCTTCTTCCGACTTGCTCCGTGTCCGTCAGGGCTCCCGTTCCGTGAGTCAGTATGTGGTTCATTTCCAGACCATTGCCTCTGAACTTCGCTGGAATAATGACGCCCTGAGGGCTGCTTTCTGGAACGGTCTCTCCGACCGACTGAAGGATGAGTTGGTCACTAGCGATCTGCCAGATCCATTAGAAGAGTTGATCTCCCTCTGCGTCAAGGTGGATCTCCGTATGCAGGAGCGTGGAGGAGAACGTAGTCGATCGGATCGTTCCTGGTTCCGGCTTCCTCCTCCTAGGCAAGCGGCTGTACCAAATCCGGACGAACCCATGCAAATTAACCAGTCCCGACTGTCTCCGGAGGAATGACAGCGTCGTCGTGAGGGTAAACTCTGTCTTTACTGTGGAACCGCAGATCATTTCATCAAGTTTTGTAAATCCCGTCCGGGAAACGGGCAGGCCTAGCTTGTTCCGGAGGAGTCAAGTTGGGAGTCACGTCCAAATCTTCTCCGACTTTGGATTGCTTACTTTCCGTGTCTTTGATCTCCAAGTCAGTTGCCAAATCTTTTAATGCCCTACTGGACTCGGGCTGCTGGGAAGTTCGTTTCTTTTTCCTGTGTCCAAAGTCTGGATTTAAAGTTGCAGTCTATCAAACGTCCTATTTCGTTGACTGCTATCAATGGTACCAGAATATCCAATGGCCTCATTACGTGTCGCACAGAGCCCTTTAGGCTGCAGGTCGGAGCTCTACATCAAGAACATCTGGCGTTCCTAGTGATTCCGGAGATGCCTCACGGTCTTGTCCTCGGGCTGCCTTGGCTCAAAACTCATAATCCCCACATCGACTGAAAGTCTTCACAAATTCTGTCATGGAGTTCATTCTGTCACACTAATTGCCTTACTCCCGTCTGTCCGCTCCGTGCATCTTCTAGGTCGGACGAAGAGATCATTCCGGAGGCCTATCAGGAGTTCACGGATGTATTCTCTGAGCAGGCGGCTGATCAGTTACCACCCCATAGACCTTGGGACTGCCCCATTGACCTCATCCCAGGAAAGATGCCGCCTCGGGGTCGCACTTACCCTCTGTCTCTACCTGAGACCCAAGCTTTGTCGGACTATATTAAATCTAATCTTCTTAAAGGATTCATTCGCCCCTCTATCTCTCCGGCTGGAGCAGGTTTCTTTTTCGTGAAGAAGAAGGACGGGGGGTTAAGACCATGTATCGATTATCGTGGTCTAAACGATATCACCATCAAAAATAAATACCCCTTGCCGCTAATCACGAAGCTATTTGATAGGGTTCGTGGAACCCACGTTTTTTCAAAGCTCGACTTGAGAGGAGCCTATAATCTTATACGTATCCGACAGGGGGACAAGTGGAAGACCACCTTCAATACCAGGGATGGGCATTACGAATATCTGGTAATGCCGTTCGGCCTTAGCAATGCTCCTGCCGTTTTCCAGGGATTCGTTAACAAAATCTTCCGAGACATGTTATACCAAAGTGTAGTGGTGTATTTAGACGACATTCTGATTTTTTCCAAGAATCTTGCAGAACACAGGACACAGGTCAAAGAGGTACTTCTCCAACTACGAAAGAATCGTCTCTACGGCAAGATTTCCAAATGTACTTTTGAGGTATCGTCAATTCCGTTCCTCGGTTATGTCATCTCGGGTATGGAGCTTCGCATGGATCCGGAAAAACTCACTGCCAACCGTGATTGGACTCAGCCTCTCTCTTTGAAAGCAGTACAAAGGTTCTTGGGCTTCGCAAATTACTACAGGAAATTCATTAGGGGTTTTTCCACCATTGTTGCACCCATTACCGCATTGACCAAAAAAGGTTCCAACCCGAGTTTGTGGTCTTCCGAAGCCGTGGAAGCTTTCACCCACTCCGGTACTCCAACAACCAAATTTCGAAGAACCGTTCTTCCTGGAGGTCGATGCTTCCTCAGTCGGGGTCGGAGCCATTCTTTCCCAGTACTCTTCGGATAAGAAATTGCATCCATGTGGTTTCCATTCTCGTAAGTTCTCTCCTGCTGAACAGAACTACACTATTGGAGATCAGGAACTTTTGGCAATAAAATCCGCCTTGGAAGAATGGAGATACTTATTAGAAGGTGCCAAACATCTGATTACTATTTACACCGATCTCAAGAACTTGTTGTACATCAAAACCGCACAATGCTTGAATCCCCGTCAAGCTAGATGGGTGCTCTTCTTTACTCGATTCTCTTTTGTTTTTAAGTACCGGGCCGGAACTTTAAATACAAAAGTTGATGCTCTGTCTCATTCTCTAACTGCCTCAGATGAAGATAATTCCTTCGAGAGGAGTTTAATTCTCAGTCCAATCTCCATTTCCGCTGCTTCCACTTCTCTAGGTCCTCCTCCTGGAAGAACGTCTGTACCAGTTGAATTCTGACCGAGAATTCTGCAGTGGGCCCATATCTCCAAGTTCTCCGGTCATCCGGGGGTCCAAAAAATGTTAGAATTCCTGCGAAGGTCTTACTGGTGGAACACCAAGAGGAGGGATATACAAGATTATGTTAGTTCTTGTCCACAATGCACGCAGCACAAAACTCCTCGTCTGCCTCCTGCTGGATTGCTTCATACTCTGTCCATTCCTAGGAAACCCTGGACCCATATTTCTATGGACTTCATTACCGAATTGCCCCACTCCAAAGGTTACAATACCATCTGGGTGATTGTCGACCGTTTTTCGAAGATGGCACACTTCGTTCCGTTGACAGGTCTCCCGACGGCTCCCAAATTGGCTCTACTATTTATCCGGAGCACTTTCGTTTGCATGGCCTACCTCAGGAGGTGGTCTCAGATCAACGGGGTACAGTTCACTGCAAGGTTTTGGAGAGCTCTCTGTTCGGCCTTACAAATTAAACTCAAATTCTTGTCTGCCTATCATCCCCAAACAAATGGACAAACTGAACGAGTCAACCAGGATTTGGAGACTTTTCTCCGCGTTTATCTCTCTCCTTCACAGGACGACTGGGTGGAACTGTTACCCTGGGCGGAGTTTGCCCATAACCATTTGTTTCATTCCTCCACTGGCGAATCCCCGTTCTTCATCAATTATGGGTTCCATCCACGGGTTCCAGAATTACCAATCCTTCCGTCGGAGGAGGTTCCGGCTGTAACTTCCACTCTACAACACTTCAGTCAAATTTGGAGTAAGGTTCATGCTAACCTCAAGAAAATCTCTGTCCGATACAAATTCTTTGCGGACAAGAAACGGCGGGCCGCTCCTCAATACAAGGTTGGCGATAGGTATAGTTCTCCACCCTCAACCTCCATCTAAAGGTACCCGCTATGAAATTTGCTCCGAGGTTCATCGGTCCTTACCCTGTTTTACAAGTCCTGAATCCTGTGGTCTGCAAATTGGGTTTGCCCTCTCACCTTCGTGTACCAAATTCTTTCTATGTTTCTCTCCTTCGTCCTCTCATCCTAAATCGTTTCCATTCAGAGCCTTCTAGTCCAACCTCAGTAGAGACTGAAACTGGAACAGAATTTGAGATCAAAACTATTCTGGACTCTCGTTACTATCATAAGAATCTACAATATTTGGTAGAATGGAAGGGTTTTGGACCTGAAGAAAGAAGTTGGATAAAGGCTTCTGAGGTCACTGCTCCTCGACTAATTCGGATCTTCCATTCTAGACTCCCAACTGAACCAGGAAAGTGTCCAGGGGCCACTCCTAGAGGAGGGGGTACTGTCACACCGCCGCGGCCGCCGCGCTTACCCCTCCGGGCGCGCTGGGTCTCCTGGCGGCCATCCCCGCTGGTGGTCTACGGGTTCCGGTGTCCCGTTGGCACTGGTCCCGGTGGTAATCCGGAGTGTGGACGCCGCGGGTGCGCCCGGCGTCCATGGAGGATGAGTGGGCGGGTGACGTCATCGGCGCTCCCCGCCAATCAGACAGAGGTGGGAAGTTCAAATTCAGATGCCGGGCATTGCTCCGGCGCCTGAGTATCATCTCTTTCTTGTGTAAGAGAACTCCAGTGCTCCAGCGTTCTCAGTGTCTCCTGCTCCTGCCAAACGAGCTCCTGTGCTTCCAGCATCCTGTGCTTCCAGCATCCTGTGCTTCCAGCCTCCTGTGCTTCCAGCATCCAGTGCTCCAGCATTCAGCAACGCTCACAATCATCGGTCACCGTGTGCTACAGCAACGCTCGCAATCATCGGTCACCGTGTGCTACAGCAACACTCACAATCATCGGTCACCGTGTGCTACAGCAACGCTCACAATCATCGGTCACCCTGTGCTGCAGCAACGCTCACAATCCTTTGTCACCGTGTGCTACAGCAACGCTCACAATCCTTCGTCACCGTGTGCTTCAGCAACACTCACAATCAATAGTCACAGTGTTCTTCAACATCATTCACAAATCCTCTAAATCACTGTGCTTTCAGCATCGTCATTAAATCTCTGTCTCGGTGCTTGTCAGCCTCAACCTCAGTGCTCCTCAGCATCGCTCACAGTGATTCTTCAGCATCACTCACAGTATTCACCAGCATCGTTCTCAAGTCCTTGTCTTTCAGGTGGCTTCCAGTATCCGTCACGAACCTTGCCTGCCGCTAAATCCTGCATGAAGAAAACCTACATTCGGCCATCTCTACTTTGACCTCTGCTGTGGTTCCTCTTCCCAGTCACCGGAAGAACCCCCGAGTTCACAACACTCTCAACCCAGGTCAGTGATATAGTGTATAAAAACAATAGGCCCTTTGGGTTAACTGTCCTTATTTTAGGCATTTTCCATGTCCTTAATAGTTACATAGAGATATTTTTCTCTCTACACAACCACACCACTGTTTGCAGTTGGTCTCTCTGCTTGTTCAGCCACTAACAATTTTTTATTTTATCTTTTCCTCTTAGTCTACACAGCAGTTGATCTTTGGCAAGTATAGACAGGTATAGGTAAGTATTGTACTCCCTCCCATTACCTATAGCTCCCGGGAAGGGAGGGTTAGATTTCGGTTGCGGGTGGGGAGAAGTTAGGCTAAAGGTGCATACACACTGAGCGCTTTTCCCCCCTGTCCAGCGATGTCAGCGGGGGTGAACGGCTTTCCATAGCAGGACGCTATGGAAAGCCGTTCACCCCACCGTTCATCTACTGGTATTACCAGCAGGATGAATGGCGACTGCCGGCGATGAAGCGGGAGCGCACAACAGCGCTCATCGCCGGGGCATACACACTCGGCGGTTTTGAGCTGAAAGCAGCTCAAAACACCCAAAGTGAGTTGATTTCAGCTCAAAATCGCCCAGTGTGTATGGGCCTTTAGGCTGCGGGCAGAGTGGGTTAGGGTTAGGCACCCCCGGGGGGTGGTTAGGCTGCAGGGGACAGAGGGTTAGGTTTAGGCAGCGGGGACGGAGGTTAGGATTAGGCACCTCCGTGGGAGGGTTAGAGTTAGGCACAAAGAGGGAGGATAGTGTTAGGCTGCGGACAGGAAGGACTAAGGGGGTGGGAGGAGTGGAAAACACCCCTTACTCACCCCTGTCGGACTTTTTTTCACCGGGATCCCGGCGTTGGTAATACGACCACCAGGATCCCATGCGCCAGGATCTGTGGCATCAGAATGGGTGAGGCAAGGGGGCAGCTCGCCCCCTTCAACATGAGAGGCGCCGGCCAAAGTACACAGGAGGAGCAATGTGCGGTCAGTTTAAAGACCGCACATCACAAGCTCCGTGCAGTGCAGGGACTAGGCAACAGCGCTCCCCCACCCCTAACTCCCAGCAGAGCAGTGCCAAACAGCTGTGAATCACATGTGTTTTGGGGGCATGGCCTAATGCTGAAGAGTGCCCGCCTCCATGAGAGACCTGTGGCTGTGCTGCTGTGTAATCAGGACAGGTATAATAGTGTCTCTCTCACTCCATCTCTCTCCCTGTTCCACTCTCTCTCCCTAACACTCACTCTCTCCTTTCTCTCTCTCTCTCTCTCCAACACTCTCTATCCTCTCTCCCTAACACTCTCTCTCTCTCTCTAACACTCTCTATCATCTCCCCCTAATAATCTCTCTCCCTAACACTCTTTCCTCTCTCTCTCTCTCTCTCTCTCTCTCTCTCTCTCTCTCTCTCCCTAACACTCTTGCTCCTCTCTCTCTCTCTCTCTCTCTCTCCCTCCCTAACACTCCCACTCCTCTCTAACACTCTAGCTTCTCTCTCTTTCTCTCCCTAACACTTTATCCTCTTGATCCTCTCTTCTTGACACTGTTTCTATCTCTACCTGACACTGTCCCTTTCTCTCCCTCACTCTCCCTGACACACAGTCTGTCTCTGTCTCTCTCTCTCCTTCTTTCGTTACCTGACACTCTCCATCTCTCTTCCCACCTCCTCCCCACCATGGTGCCACCTCCATTTTGTCCCTATAGTGACACCTCTTCCTCCCCGGTGGATCCGCCCCCAGGGGGCACCAAATGAGGATCTATCTTGCCCCCCCAGCCCATAAATGGTCTGACGCCCCTGGCCAGGATATCACACTGATCCCCTTATTAGTACATCTCTTAATGCCCAGAGGGAAGGGCGATCCTGAGGCCATGGTTTCCCCCCCAAGGGGGGTTTTCCTCGCCTGAGTGCTGAAGGATGACTCTTCATGAGTCCAGAGGTGTAGCTTTCATGCCATGATCGATCTCATGCCTGTCCCTGCGATGTATAAGAATTAAAATAATCGCTAATACAAATATTTAACTTCTGGGTTTAGACCCTGGCTGCATTACTTCACATGTGCATTCGTCAGACTGTGTATGTGAGAACAGACAGTAATACAGAGGGATCCCAAGGATTCTTCTCCAGGGAAGAATTCTATAATGTAGCCCACGGGCTACGAACGCCATTTAGAAATGGCATTAGCTGCCGGGCCAAGCTCAGAAATGCTTTGCATTCTGGAGCTTGGTGAGTTTCGCAGTTTATCAACTGCAGTAGAAACTTTTGGTGGCTGCTTTTGTGATCACAATAGGAGGAATGCAGCAGATAGCTTCAATGTCTATTGCAGTCCCTAATTAATACATTCAGGGGCTGTTTAATATTTGTGGGCAGCTTCCAAAACCAACTGTTTTCTGAGATGTCTCGCAAATATTATTTGTTAAATATTCTTCATAATAAACTTTTTATATTTTAGCATAAACTAAAAATTGTTTTATGTATTCATTGACTGAGTCTCCGTTCTTTACTGAATGCTAATTTCACAGGGTCCGCAAATTATTACTGATATGACTGTTACTCTACTGTCCTGCTGGTGCTCCTGACCTGCTGTATAGCAGCGAGACATACATTTTATATACAGCACTCTTGGGGAGATGCATCAAGCCTTGGAGAGAGAGAAAGTGGAAATGTCCAAAGCACCCAATTATCTTCTGTCACTTATCCAGCACAGTATATGAAATAATACCTGCAGTTAGAAGCATCATTTGCTTTGGGGAAATACCCAACTTTATCTCTCTCTGTTGCTTGATACATATCTCCCTTTCACTTAATTAACAACTTAAAGTAATAATTGACAATGGCCCTCATTCCGAGTTGATCGCTAAGAGTCTTCGCAACGCAAATTTACGAAATGTAAGTATCTGCGCATGCGCAAATGCGTGATTACGCATGCGCGAGTACATACGTACGACAACTGGGCAAAATTACTCAGAAAAAAAAAAGCCGTAACTGGCAAACGAAAACGAGGAGTGGCGTGGGCGTGGCGGAGGCGAGACTTCGCAATGCTCCGACATGGGCGTGAAAGTGGGCGTACAGTGTGGGAGTATGCAACTCGCAATGGGCGTGTTTTTCGCAAATAAACATTGTCGCTGTTAAAACTAACATAGGAAACCGTAGCAACATTCATGCAGCAGCCGAGTAGGTCTGCAGTTACTCTACATTTGCGAAGTACTGGTACAAGTGTGTATGCAGTAATTAGCAGTTAATTGGATATCACATTCATCTGATGTCCAATTACTTGTTAATTAATGAGCAGATGAAAGTTACCAACCAGCAATTGTCTGAACACACATTACATGTTTATTCTACTCACATATAAATCTCACACACTGCCAAATAAGGGTGTGATTTTTGTTGAATTTGTTGTGTAAGCATTTTTAAAACTTGTTTTAATGTGTGTAAGACTCCCAAATACAAGCAAGTGAAAATATTTGTGAAAGTGTTTGAAATCTGCAACATTTTTTACAAATAAACCAACACCCACATAATGCAGCATACACTTTAATTTAGTCTTAAAAGTCACAATAATATTTGATTATAATATCTGACAATGTTTGAAATGATGTCCTGTTGACCATAGATATTTATAAAAAGCGTCGTGTCTGTTTACTTAATATGGACATTAAAGTGTGGTGCAAAGCATACCTTTTTTTTGTTTTTATTTTCAATTTTTAAGGAGAATTAGCAGATTGGTCTACAAGTGTCTATATGCTGACCTAATCTTTCTGGAACTGCATTACCTTGAAGAAACTGCTCAAATTTTTGAAATATATTTTTTATTACTATAATAATATTTCACAACATTTAAACATGGCTCCACGTGAGTCGCACAGGCAGAGATGGACCAAGCAGCAAGCAGATGGCACTGACAATCATTAGATAGCAGAACTCAGTACTCTGCAAAATTCTGCTTCTGACAAAAGTATATTTTTAAAGCATAAATAAAACATGACACACCCTGCCACACACAAATTTTAAACCAAATGAGAAAGAATTAGGATCCACCACACAAACACAACAATACATAGCACACTAGTAAGAGGAAGATGGCTCTGGTGTTTATACACATAAACTCACAGGCTACAATACATCCAAACAGAAAGAATACATTTCACTAAGAGGGAGTTATCCATTCTGGTCACACAAGCCAACTCCAAAAATACATAGAGGCAACATCAAAAACATGGGTGCTGCCCATCTGGAGAGACATCATTTTCTTCTTTTTCTCCCCGCCTGAGGCTGTTCTTCTTTGGAAGGTCTGCGGAGCGACCTTCGTTGGGCCTGCCCAGTGGGCTGTTCTTCCTGGGCAGGGGCAGGGCAGGGAGCCGATGTGGGTGGCTCTCTGCCACTGTGGGCAAGGGAGACAGCGATGGCCTGGAGCCCTTGCAAGATGTTATTTGCAAGGGTTTGGAATGAGGAGGCAAGTTGTTCTTGGCCCTGCCTGATCTCTGCCAGACCTTGGCAGAGTTGAGCAACACCTTGCTCAACACAGGTTCGGTGCTCAGTGAGCCGGACAGCTATCTGGCTTACCTCCCGGATGACCCCGTCTTGAAACCGATTTAGGCTCTCACCATACCTAGCGATTTCAAGCAGGATCTCCGGGATAGCAGAGGGTTGGGTGGGGGGGCCAGTAGGAACCTGCAGAGGTGGGATTTGTTGGCCCACACTGCCAGACTCACTAGGTCCCTCCACCTCAGCCTCAACCACATAACCGTCCTGTGACTCAAACGGATCACCCCCCTGTGCTGTGTTTTGTGGCAAGCAAATAGAAGAATGTGTGGGGAAAAAGTAGGATACAAAATTAGTTTATTATTATAAATACTGTCAAAATTACAGACAACTAAATGTGTAAACTTACCTTCCAAGTCATGTCCCGTCAGGATCTCAGGCAGGTCCGTGTCCATATGAGACACCCCTTGGCCCTCCTCATAACTGACACAGGGCATCGCCATCTCCTCCAAGTCAGTATACTCCACAGCGACAGGTGCTCCTCCACCTGTAGCCCTTGAGGCATTCCACTCCGCAGCCCTCTTTGCCTTCAGGCGGGATTTGAAGTCGGCCCACCTACATATGTATTGTGAAAGAGGGACAAAGTAGAGTCTTATTATTTGTCTAAGCTAATATATAGGACACGTGTTCTGCTTGTGTTTGCTAGACATAACATCACATGTAACTACATTTTTTAGTCAACTTAGCACAGAAAAAGGACTGTCAATATGCACTTACCGTCGTCTCACTTCCTGTGATGTTCTGACGACAGAGCCAACTTCATTCACAGATTTTGTGATGTCTCTCCAGATTCGTTCTTTTGAAGCAGCCCCCATGTTTTTTGGCCCTCTATGGATTTTGGACATGGCCTGCGTGACCAAGACACGCAACTCCCTCTTAGTGAATGCAGGCTGTCTTTTCTTCCGTCTGGAGGTAGCCTGTGAGGTTTCTTCTTGTTGGTCATCACCATCTTCCTCCTCACTAGCAGCTTCTGTCTGTTGTGTTTGTGTGGCTAAAGCCAATTCTCCCTCAGTTTGGTCACTTTGTGTGTGTGGCAGGGTATCCCCAGTCAATTGTTGTGGTTCAGAAGCAGACATTTGCAGAGTACTAGGTCCTGCCTCTTCAACATCCGCAGAGGCGGATTCCAACATGCGCCTTTGGCAATCTAGGCGTCTTTTCCGCAATGCCATCTCCTGCTCTGCAATGCGGTCCATCTCTGCTGCGATTTGCTCACGAGAAGCCATGTTTGTGATGACGTGTGTACGCCGAGGTGTGTGCTTATATACCTACGTGCGTAGCGTTAATTCACACAGGTGTACACTGTTAATCTGATTAATGATTGCACTGCTTATTTAAGGGCCTACTTTGCACGCTGTGAGTGTAGGTAGTTTGGAGTTTCACTTGAGTTTGTTGGCTTGTGCGTGAAGGTGCTATAGGAATTTTCAGAGTGAGTAATTGTCAAGCATACATTTGTCCTTTCGTTTGCGTTTAGAATATAGTCAGTGTAGCATTTTGTCTGCGATTTTTCGTTTGTGAGTATTCTGGAATTCGTCTTGTTGTTCATTTTTTGATTTCAAAGTGTTTATTTTATGTTGATTGTTTGTTATTCTTTTTTACACATATATATTTAGCTAGTCCATTTTTGCAAATAAACCTGTGCTTCATTGCTTTTACTGACATTTTTGTTCTCTTGTAGGAGATTTTTTTTGGGAGACGTAACCCTAGTTGATTTTGTTTATTTGGTGTGCTATATAACACAAAGAGTTCCTTTCTTTATTTTGGATCAGGTAAGTTCCCTGGGCCTGTGTTGGTGCCTGTTTTGTTTATTGGTCTGTATGTTGTTTTTGACTGTCATATTTGCTCTCTTGTAGGAGTTTTTTTTTGGGTGACGTAACCCTAGTTGATTTTGTTTATTTGGTGTGCTATATAACACAAAGAGTTCCTTTCTTTATTTTGGATCAGGTAAGTTCCCTGGGCCTGTGTTGGTGCCTGTTTTGTTTATTGGTCTGTATGTTGTTTTTGACTGTCATATTTGCTCTCTTGTAGGAGTTTTTTTTTGGGTGACGTAACCCTAGTTGATTTTGTTTATTTGGTGTGCTATATAACACAAAGAGTTCCTTTCTTTATTTTGGATCAGGTAAGTTCCCTGGGCCTGTGTTGGTGCCTGTTTTGTTTATTGGTCTGTATGTTGTTTTTGACTGTCATATTTGCTCTCTTGTAGGAGTTTTTTTTTGGGTGACGTAACCCTAGTTGATTTTGTTTATTTGGTGTGCTATATAACACAAAGAGTTCCTTTCTTTATTTTGGATCAGGTAAGTTCCCTGGGCCTGTGTTGGTGCCTGTTTGTGTTTGTTCAAAGTGTTTTGATTATGTTTGTTTTCCATCTTGATAATAAATGTTATGTTTTGTACCGGGATTGATCAGCAAAGTAGTGTTGTTCTTGGCTGGGCTAGCTACTAAAGGGCTAACTTTTTATTTTTTTAATTTAAATTTTTTTAACCAATTATTCTTAATTTTGTAGTAGTTGTTTGTGATGTGTTTGATGTTCTGTTTTTTTAAATAATAGTATTTTTAACAATTACAATTTAACATATGTAGCTTTCATTATAAAAATATTTTTTTTTTTTTTTTTTAATAATATTCTTTTTGGTCCTGAATTGAACCCAGAAAAAATGTCTTACGCTCCTGCAGTAAGTTGACACACCCTTTTTGTAATAATTTTTTGTTTGCATATTTTTTGGACTTTGTTTTTGTCTTATTCAATTTTTTTTTTGTTTTTATAAAAGTGTGTGATGTCTATATTTATCGCAGCAGAAGCCCTACCTCCCCAACCCACGCCAGCACTCCCACCCCGACCGCCAGCCCCACAACCACAACCGGCTCCTCATCAACCAAGGCAACGGAGGCGTGCTAGGCCACCAATTTTCCGACCCCGTGTCCTACTTTTTGGGATGCCAGATGATGTGGTTGTACGTAGATACAGGCTGCCACCACATCTAATCCTAGACACTCTCTCCATAATAGAGAGTGATCTGGAGTCTGAAATTCGGTATCCTACAGCAATACCACCATTGACACAATTCCTTGCTGTGTTACATTTTTTGGCAACAGGGTCTTACCAGCATGTGGTTGGAGACCTGGTTGGCATGTCGCAGGGCCAGTTCAGTAAGGTCCTGCGGCGTGTCTGCCAGGCTTTCCTCAAGCGTGTGAAGCAATTTATTGCTATGCCTTTGGATGTTGGTGCCCTAGATGTGGTGAAGCGGCAATTTGCGGAAGGTGGTAGTCGCTTCCCACATGTTATTGGGGTTGTGGATGGCACACATGTAGCTATTCAGCCACCAAAACATAATGAAGAAATTTATAGAAACAGGAAACTGTTTCATTCTCTGAATGTAATGGTTGTTTGTGGGCCATCCCTCCAGATCCTTTCCCTGAACGCAAAGTTTACTGGAAGTTCCCATGATGCGTATGTCATTAGACAATCAGGGATATGGCACAGATTAAGATCAAGTCAACGAGCAGACATGTGGTTATTGGGTGAGTTGTTGCACATATTTTGTTAAAAATTTTGTATATTTTTCCAAATTGACTATTTCTAATTTTTTTTTTTCCTCAAACAGGAGACCGTGGATATCCTTGCACCCCCTGGCTCATGACTCCTTACCGTAATCCCAGGCCAGGACCACAGACGGCATTTAACTCCGCGCTTACTGCCACTAGGCAGCTGGTGGAGCGCACAATTGGGGTCCTTAAAGGGCGGTTTCGTGTGCTCCACCGCACTGGTGGCGACATCATGTATTCGCCGGAGATGGCAAGTAAAATAGTGGTCCTGTGCGCTATACTCCACAATATCGTGGTAAGGAGTAGCGTAGAGCTTCCTCAGACAGAGGAATTGCCTGATGAGGAGCCAGGGGTTGTCCGACACTTCGGTGGGGGGAGTGTTACAAGGAGGGGGAGCCAAGTCAGGGCAAGCATTGTTGCTGAATTTTTCAGGTATAGTGTTTTTTTTTACTCTATTGTTACCAAAATAAAAGCACAGTATGCATCATTTTGTATTTAAATGTAGAAATTGTGTTTGCTATTGTAAGGTCATTGTGTAATGCTTTTTGTGTGTTTGAATCTGTTTTTTTTTTAATCTTCAAAAAACAATAACACGTTAAGCTGACAATTTAATTTTGTGTCAAACAATACTGTGATGTTGCTAAATAGTGTCCTTATTTTTTTACTATTCTAACATCATGATTATTTAAACAAAAACACAAACAAATGAAACTGAATGTTGCCCACTTTGTGAATGTCCAGCTGAAAGACCACACAAACTGAGGTGAGTACTCAGATATGTTTATAAATTGATCTAAAACTGTGTGTGTGTCTGTGTCTGTGTTTTTTTGTTTTAAATTTTATGGTTGTGTTTTGCTTAAAATTTGCTTATGCGAATGCATAGTTCCGCTCGTGCGAAATAACACTCTGCTCTTCACAGCATTGCAAAGATCAATAAAGTTACTATAAATGACATATGACAGCATAGATTGTGGACCAATCACATGCTAACAGACATTATAAATATATGCCCAAATAAGGAAAACGCCATTGCCATGATGCGTGCGGCACCTTTCACCAGGCGGGAGCTCCGCGTCCTGGTTGCGGTGATGGACCGCCGCGTAGGCCGCGTTGGGCGATTCAACCCCAATCGTGTTAAGCGCGAGGCCTACGCGGAGGTCCGTCGCCTGCTGCGGTCTCGCGTCCGCAGCAGGCGGACCATCATCCAGTTAGAGCGGAGATGGAGTGATCTCCGAAGGAGGACTCCAGAGCTGTTGGCGGAGATCCGCCAGCAAATCCGCACTATGCATGCACGCAGTAAGTAACATTACATAAGATTATTAGCATAAATAGTGCAAATTTTCACTAAGTGGTAGGCTAATTGCAACACTGAGTGAACATTTAGAAAAAATAGGACAGTGTGTGTGGTTAGGGCAAACATTACTGACTGTAGCAAAGTGTCCCTAAACAAGTGCATGTTTTACATAATTAGTAACCAGGCAGGAAACTGTACCAAAAAACTTGATCAGTGCTGTCTATATAATAAGGTAGCTTGAATAGTGATCTGGTGATGTTGGCTAGACAAATCAATATGTCTCAATGGAATAGATACAGGAATGACCGACAAAATTTTTAAATTTCATAATTTTGTTTGCAGTGGGCAACATGAAGAGGTTTGAATAATTATTTTTAAAAAATTCTTAAAAAAACTTTCTTTTACATGGAACCGAACAGTGAAAATTACAATTGATTAGTATGTAATTTAACATGCAAATTGAATTATATTTTACCAATCATTCTAGGACGACCACAACGGCAAGCACCACATGATGCACCAGCTCAGCACCCTTCCCCTTCTCACTCCCCCTCCACTTCCCAGTCCCCCTCCCCTTCTCACTCCCCCTCCCCTTCTCACTCCCCCTCCCCTTCTCACTCCCCCTCAGCTTCCCAATCCCCCTCAGCTTCCCAATCACCCTCAGCTTCACAATCCACCTCAGCTTCCCAGTCACCCTCAGCTTCCCAGGCCCCCTCAGCTTCCCAGGCCCCCTCAGCTTCCCAGGCCCACTCCACTTTCCACTCCCCTTCTCAGCCAACCTCTCCTTCTCTTTCTGTGACCCCTTCTCCTCCTTCCCATACCCCTTCTCCTTCTACTTCCAACTCACCTTCTCAGCCCCCCTCACCCTCTATTGGCCTAACATTTTCACCGCCCCCCTCGCCCTCTCAATCAGACCCACCCTCTGAAATTACATCCCCAATCCAACCTCCTTCCCCCATCCAGCCTCCTTCCCCCATCCAGCCTCCTTCCCCCATCCAGCCTCCTTCCCCCATCCAGCCTCCTTCCCCAATCCCTCCTCCTTCCCCCATCCAGCCGCCTTCCCCCATCCAGCCGCCATCCCCACCCAGTGAATGGGCAGAGGAAGCCCCTGAAGACAGTTCAGGGAGTCTTCATGTTGCCGAGGAAAGTAAGTGTTTTAACATTTTGTTAAAAATGATTACCTACTTACACTTACAATGACAAAACATGCAGTGTTGTACTGTTGGAATTCTTGTACCAAGGAAAATTAATTGTGTTTTTCTTCATGGTGTACATGTTGCATTTACATTTATTTGAGTGTCATTATATGTCCAGTGTTTATGTGTGCCATGTTTTGTGTGTCCACTCTAGGTCGACACTCATTAGGTCAACAGGGTTGGCAGGACAACAGGGTTTATATGTGTTAGGTTTTCTGGGAAACAGTTAGACCTGAGTGGAGTTTAGTATGTTGTTGTTCTTTTACACTTGTGCCTGTGTATTCTTAATATTTACACTTACAAATCACATGCTTCACTTTGTTAGGCAGCCTAACGACCCAATGATTTGTGGTGTGAAAGTTACACTCACAAAATGATTATTGGATAAAGTCAAACCTGTTTGACCTTATTTAGTAAGGGCAGCTTTCATGGAGTGTGGGCATGCTAGGATATGTTGTCCTTCTGAAGATGTTGATATGCAGTGTGATGATGCAGGACCAACACCCTAAAAAAAAAAAAAAAACAATAAAAAAAAAACCAAATGGGAATGAATGCCAACATGGTGTAACATTGACGAAGATGGTAGTTATCTTTAACATGGGATGTCGGCCATAGCAACCAATAAGATTATACTTTAAAAATTGGGAACCACTTCTACAATATAATATTCATATTTTTGCTTGTTTGCTATGGGCAACGTTCCATCTTAAATATAACTCACATAGTAGTAAATGTAACCCATGGTCTGGAACACTTTAAAATCTTAAAAAAAGGCTGAGCAGGCTTGTGTGTTGTTCTGCTAATGATTGTACCATAAAACAGGCAGGATGTAGTAACTTTGCCATTAAAGCAGGCCTGTCCAAACTGCGGCCCTCCAACTGTTGAGAAACTACACATCCCAGCATGCCCTGACACAGCTTTGGCATTCCCTGACCACAAAACTGTGTCAAGGCATGCTGGTATATGTAGTTTCACAACAGCTGGAGTCCAGCAGTTTGGACATGCCTGCATTTAAGTGTGCTTTGCGCGTTGCTTGGATAATAAGTAATGTAATTAAGTTATTAATGTTTGTGTTGCATCTTAATTTCAGATGTTGCAGTTGGAGATCCTACAAGTTTTGGAGGCATTCTTTACACCATGCGCCAACACCTGCAAGGATTAATGCATTGTGTTGATAATTTGCAAAAATTTGCATGATTTTGTTTTTTTTAAGAAAAAAAAAACTGATTTTTAAAAAAAATAAAAATAAAAAAAGTTGATTAAAGTTAACCGGGTGTTGTGTTTATTAATGCAAAAAAGGATCAGCTGATTGGCAGGCAGAAATTGTTTGCAAAAAACATTACACACATCTTACGTTAGATTATTAACAAAAAAAACAGGAGATTATTGTGTTAAGAAACATGTAAACACCTTCATTCACAAACAACACCTTTAAAAACAAACAAAGGGGGAAAAAAAAAAATTTATACACTTTTACATGTTGATGGGCAATTATGGCAACAAAGTGTTAATCTGGTTTGTTTTGCAGACTTAATTGTTTAGGAACATTATCAATCATTACACTAATTGGATTCGTTATTGAAAAGGGCTTGTTGACTTTAAAAGGAATGGTGTAATTTCACTTAATAGCTTTAAAAAAACATTTTTGAGCGTTTTTCCTTAAAAGTGTGCACTTTTACGGTAAAATGTGTAAATCTACTAAAACTTAGTATTTTTACGATTAAGTATGTGTTATTGCGATGGATTCGCAATGCTGCGATGGTTTCGCATTACTGCAATGTCATTTGGCGTACGCCCACTTTGTGTAATACTGCGTACGAATGTGCAAAAATACGTTGGGGGCGGAGGTTCGCATATTTACTACATTAACGCAACTTTGCGAATATGTTGTGCGACCGAAAAACTTAGCGATCAACTCGGAATGAGGGCCAATGTCTTTGTCTTGGAAACAGGTTAAGAAATTCACAGTATAAGATAATGTTAAAAAGGGTTTCCAGCTTCTGATAACTTTGTAATGGCTTGTCAATACCCTCCTGGTACATTTATCATTCACATATTCTTCCAGATAGGGGCGGATTGGGAACGTAAAGTGGCCCTGGAAAAATATGAAAAGTGGACTCATGTAAGTTGGAGTAAGTCAGCTATAAGCGGAGTCCAACACAAATTGGGGAATAGCAAATTGTTAGCATTAGCCACAATTGTAGTGAGCAAGGCCATGCAGCATGGTATGCACTATGCATTCACAGCACCAGCAGGAGGATCCTGTCACAGGGGTTGTCTTCCGTATGCCGGCGGTCGGGCTCCCGGCGACCAGCATACCGGCGCCGGGAGCCCGACAGCCGGCATACCGACACTTATTCTCCCTCGTGGGGGTCCACGGCCCCCCTGGAGGGAGAATAAAATAGTGTGGCGCGCGTAGCGCGCCACCGTGCCCGTAGCGTGGCGAGCGCAGCGAGTCCGCAAGGGGCTCATTTGCGCTCACCACACTGTCGTAAGCCGGCGGTCGGGCTCCCGGCGCCAGTATGCTGGTCGCCGGGAGCCGGACCGCCGGCATATCGTAGTGAACCCCTGTCACAGTAGATGGAGATCACAGCAGTGGGTGAGGTATTGCACTGGTAGGCAGTCACAGCACCTGCAGGAGGATCCTCTCACAGTAGATGGAGATCACCGCAGTGGGTGAGGTATTGCACTGGTAGGCAGTCACAGCACCAGCAGGAGGATCCTCTCACAGTAGATGGGGATCACACCAGTAGGTGAGGCATTGCACTGGTAGGCAGTCACAGCACCAGCAGGAGGATCCTGTCACAGTAGATGGAGATCACAGCAGTAGGTGAGGTATTGCACTGGTAGGCAGTCACATCACCAGCAGGAGGATCCTGTCACAGTAGATGGAGATCACACCAGTAGGTGAGGCATTGCACTGGTAGGCAGTCACAGTACCAGCAGGAGGATCCTGTCACAGTAGATGGAGATCACAGCAGTGGGTGAGGCATTGCACTGGTAGGCAGTCACAGTACCAGCAGGAGTATCCTGTTACAGTAGATGGGGATCACACCAGTAGGTGAGGTATTGCACTGGTAGGCAGTCACAGTACCAGCAGGAGGATCCTGTCACAGTAGATGGATATCACAGCAGTGGGTGAGGTATTGCACTGGTAGGCAGTCACAGCACCAGCAGGAGGATCCTCTCACAGTAGATGGAGATCACAGCAGTGGGTGAGGCATTGCACTGGTAGGCAGTCACAGTACCAGCAGGAGGATCCTGTCACAGTAGATGGATATCACAGCAGTGGGTGAGGTATTGCACTGGTAGGCAGTCACAGTACCTGCAGGAGGGTCCTGTCACAGTAGATGGGGATCACACCAGTAGGTGAGGCATTGCACTGGTAGGCAGTCACAGCACCTGCAGGAGGATCCTATTACAGTAGATGGAGATCACACCAGTAGGTGAGGCATTGCACTGGTAGGCAGTCACAGCACCAGCAGGAGGATCCTGTCACAGTAGATGGAGATCACACCAGTAGGTGAGGCATTGCACTGGTAGGCAGTCACAGTACCAGCAGGAGGATCCTGTCACAGTAGATGGATATCACAGCAGTGGGTGAGGTATTGCACTGGTAGGCAGTCACAGCACCAGCAGGAGGATCCTGTCACAGTAGATGGAGATCACAGCAGTGGGTGAGGTATTGCACTGGTAGGCAGTCACAGTACCAGCAGGAGGATCCTGTCACAGTAGATGGAGATCACAGCAGTGGGTGAGGCATTGCACTGGTAGGCAGTCACAGCACCTGCAGGAGGGTCCTGTCACAGTAGATGGGGATCACACCAGTAGGTGAGGCATTGCACTGGTAGGCAGCACACCAGGGTGACAAGTACACACGTTAAACGATTACTAATACTTAATCCAACAGCAGGAAATTCCAAAGATTAGCACCGATTTGGTAAAAGGTCATTATAAAATAGATCATCTTTACTGGGGTCTCATCCATTGTTAAACACCCACTGGTCTCACATTTTTCCTTGTGGTGTAAAAGAAAAAATAAATCACAATGCCTCTGTCTACCATTCCAGTGAGAGATATTCAACAAGGAACATCCCAATGACCACCATAAAATGTCCATAGCAACCAACCAGGTTCTAGCATCAGTTTATAGAATATATTTGATAAATGAAAGCTAGACGCTCATTGGTTGCTATGGGCAACAAACTCTTTAGAAGGTTTGCTACATCTATCCCTCAGGCATTGCCACAATACCCAGCTGAGCACATATTGGGCACTTATGGTAGTTCCCAAATCTCAGGTTTTCTCTCACCCCTCCATGTTGTAATGCCGGTAGGACACAATGTGCCATTGGAGCTCCTGAACTGGCATGGCTCAGATTAGGCCAAAGATAAAAGATAACTGTGTTATTAGCTAATAGGGGGAGATATTGGTTACACATATAGAGCCTGATTCTGAGATTTACATAAATATCTGATGTTTAATGATCACTGCACTGCACACACACAGATCTGGTCCCGCAATATCCTTAATACCCTCAGGGTTACTAGATGTCCTATGTGCACGCAGATAATTCTGTGTTGCCCCTTCAGATGCAGCAATGCATCACAGAATCCTGGGCTACTTTTTTACTTAATACAGTTGTAGCTCATGTAGCTTTTGCATAATTCTGCACAACTGCAGAGGTGCCATTAGCATCTCCCTTTGAGCCAGCCCTATAATTATATAGAGGCAAGGGCATAACTAGAACTTTATGGGCCCCATAGCAACATTTATAAGGGGCCCCCAACTCAGGTCTGCAGATAGAGAATGGCAGCAGGGACATAGAGACAGAGAGAGTGGCGGCAGGGACACAGAGAAAGGGTGTAGGCAAAGACATAGGGGCAGTGATAGGCATCAGAGACTGGGACAGAAAGAGGCAGCAGGGGCATAGACACAGAGAGAGGCAGAAGGGATGTAGGGACAGATAGAGGGGCAACAGGGACATAAGAGACAGATAAAGGGTCAGCAGTGACTTAGGGAGACGCAGTTGGGATGAGGAGAGAGGCAGCAGGGATGTAGGAACAGATAGAAGCAGCAGAAACATAGAGACAGAGAGAGTAGCAGCAGGGACACAGAGAGAGAGTACAGGCAAAGACAGAGAGACAGAGATAGGTAGCAGGGACTTAGAAACAGAAAGAGGCAGTAGGGGCATAGAAACAGAGAGAGAGGCAGCAAGGACATATGGACAGATAGAGAGGCAGCAGGGATGTAGGAACAGATAAAGAGGTAGTAGGGGCAGATAGAGAGGCATCAAATAGTTAGAACTCTCCAGCTTGGAATTCTCTAGCTTTCTATGCAAGGGCAGATAACTGAATAAATAGTGTCCAACTGCAATGTCATAGGCAACGGGTTCGAATCCCACACACATCAGCATTCCGAAATGTAATAAGGACAGTGTGACTGAACAACAAAGAGCTATCAAGTCAAGTCAATGAATGCTGTATAGCAGACATGTCAAACTCAAAATCACAACTGGGCCGAATTATCAAGGTCCAAGTCTTGTGTGGGCCGCAATAAAGAGATATATATATATATATATATATATATAGCTCCCAAATGGACTGGCACTCTCCTTACTGACGATATGGCCCTCGGTGCCTTCTGGAACAATAATGCAGAACTCCAAAAAAGGCAGCGGCACTCGAGGATTTGGTAGATAGAAGAAATTGTATTCAAAAACAATTACATGAAGCCGACGTTTCGGGGCTCACATGCCCCTTTGTCAAGGTGTGTAACAAAGATAAAGTGAACTCATGTACCTTATAACACGAAGAAGCCCGCCAGTGCACAATGCGCGGCCGGAGACGTGACGGGTCCGTCTTACTTCCGGTCGTGACGTAGTGACATCAATGCTGTCGCGTCGGTTGTACTGGTAACCAAGACGCTACAGCTCAATGTGATGACGTGACAAGTGTAGCACCAATAGCGATCGTGTGTATGAGTGAACACAGGAGTTGTGGCCACATTGCCATGGAAACACTCCACCAATAGAGAGCATGAGAAAGCAAAACAGTGCTGAGCAGATAGTGATGCTGTAGGAATAACGGGGCCAGACAATCATGGATACTGGTTTCCCTGCGGCTCATATATATCATACGTGGCAGGGATCGGGAGACAAAATCCATGGCCCGCTGCTGTGATTGTCTCATGAACCTAATCCGACAGTCCCAGTGAAACAAATAAACGGGATTAGTACCCGTATCAGTAATACCCACGGCTAAAGGGGTATGGCCAGGGCCTGGATAGTATATACGCTTTGGGGTCCCCGTGGGATACAAAGGTTCCAGAGCCAGTTACCATGGTGTCTGGTATGATCCCCTCTGTGAACATGCAGGGAGTCTGGGATGGCGGATACAAGATGTGGGGAGAACCGCCGGCAGGCTGTCATGGGAATGATGGGGGAAACCAGGGGAAGGGAAGGCGAGGGAAGGAGAAGGGAGGGACAGAAGGGGTGGAAGAAAGGGGACGGAAAGTCCTTGGAAAGGGAAAAGAAAAGGGCACGGGGCCCTCACACAGTCCATCGCAGGCTCAAATGAAGATGTTCCAGGAAAACTTCTCGTTCAGCCCCCCTGGACTGATGGTTCCTAATTCATAAATCCACTTGGACTCAATGTGGAGCAACTTGCGATCTCTGTCCCCACCTCGTATACATCGTGGTACGTGGTCTATGATCTGGTGTTTGATATCGTTCAGTGTATGACCCATGAGAGCAAAATGTCTTGCCACGGGCTGTTCAGAGGGCTTGCCCAGCAGTGCTTGCTTAATCGCGGACCTGTGGAGGGCCATCCTCTCCCTAAAGGTTCTGATGGATTTGCCCACGTACACCAGATGGCAGGGGCAGGTAAGAATGTATACAATGTGCGTGGTCGTACAGGTCACCACATGCCTTATTCTAAAGATTTTCTCCTTATGGGGATGTTTGAAGGTAGACCCTACTATCATGTTGCTACATGTGGTGCATTTAGGGCACCTGTAGCACCCCGGTGCCTTGGTGAGAAAGTTGGATGTCCTTAGAGTCTCGTCCTGAAATCCCGTGATGTCCGAGTGCACTATAGTGTCCCTTATGCTCTTGCCTCTGGAGAAGCAAAGCATGGGACGTTTGTCTTTAAATGCTGGAAGTTTTCTGTCTGAGGCCACTATTGGCCATAAGGCCCTTGCTGCTCTCTGGATCACCGGGCTCGTGGTGCTGAAGGTATTGACAAATGGAATAACTGCTTTGGTTTTTCGCAACGCCGGTCTCAGTAAGGTTTCTCTGGGAATGTCCATGACTTCTTACTTCTGCGCTTGCAATTTATGGTGGTCATATCCTCGTTGGACAAACTTGTTCACCATGGTGTCTAGTTCTTGTTCCAGACTGGATCGGTCGCTAATGATCATGGAGGCCCTTATCATTTGCGATCTAGGGAGTCCGTCCTTGAGGGGTCTCGGATGATGGCTGTTGGCCCTCAATAGTACATTCTTGTCCGTCGGTTTCGTGTATAGGCTGGTGTTTAAAATGCCATCCTTGATTGTTATCTGTACATCCAGGTAGTTGATGGACTCCCTACTGGTGGTGTATGTGTATTTGATGGTGGAGGGTCTCCTGTTTGCATCATCCATAAGTCGTTCAAACTTTTTGGTTTCTCCTGTCCAGAGCAAGAACAAATCGTCTATATATCTGACGAACATCAGGATATGCTGAGCTATGTCTCCGTCTTCGAAAAACACTGTCTGCTCCTCTTGAAACATAAAGACGTTGGCGAACGATGGGGAGACATTGCTCCCCATCGCACACCCGGTCTTCTGTCGAAAGAATCTGCCATTGAACATGAAAAAATTCCTCTCTAGTGTCAACGTGAGGAGTTGCATGAAGAGACCAATATCCAGGACTTCCATCTTCTCTTCCACTAGAAACTCTTTCATCACCTGTAGGCCTTCTGCGTGCGGGATGCTCGTATATAGGCTCTTGACATCTATCACGCACATTAAGGTCTCTGGGGGAACCTGGCCGATGGCGTTGATACGCTCTAAGAAGCTGGTGGTATCCTTGATGTAATTATGGTGCTTGACGATCAGCGGTTGCAGAATCCCATCAAGAAATATTGAAATGGGTTGAAAAATAGAGTCCCTTGCGGCAATTATCGGTCTACCCGGTGGTGATGTGGCACTCTTGTGGATCTTGGGTACCACAAAAAAGATCGGTACAAGTGGATGGTCCTGTTTAAGAACTTCACACATTTTGCCGGACAGAAGCCCGTTGGCTTTAGCCTGATCCAGGAGGAGCGCTAATTCATGTTGATATTCGGCGGTTGGGTCATGCATCAATTCCTCATATGTGTCGGGCTCCGCCAGTTGTCCTTCAATTTCTTTGATGTAGTCAGAGAGGTTAAGGATGACCAATCCTCCCCCCTTGTCAGCTGGGCGGAAGATCACATCACGGTATGCCCCTAATTGTCTAAGAGCCGCCTGTTCGGCCCTGGTGAGGTTCCGATGTCTAATCGGTGAGGCTGCTGTATATTTGATGACCGAATCGTCCAAAAGCCTTGTGAAAGATTGGATGGAGGGGTTGGTCGATGGGGGGTCAAAAGTTGATTTATGTCGGGTGTGGTAGAAGTTCTCAAGTGCTGACTGACTTGCTTTATCCTGTGCGTTGGAATTTTGAAAATGTTCTTGCAGTCTCAGCTTCCGCGTGAAACGATGTAATTCGACTTGCCATTGAAAACTGTTAAAAGGGTTTGTCGGTACAAATGACAGACCCTTCTCCAGAACACGCAGTTCTGTGTCCGAGAAGGATCTGTCGGACAAATTAAAGATTAGGGATTCTTGTTGGCTGCGCGCCCTTTTGATGCGCGCGCACTGCTTGCCCCGGCGGGTGGGCGTCCCCTTCTGCCTTTCTCCACGGGGGTTTCCACGGGTGTCCCTAAAGGGACTGGCTGTGCCCTGGATGACCCCTCTGAGTCCAAAAAGGCACTCTCACTGTCGCTGTTGGACGTGCCGGCGGTGTACGTTCTCTGTTCCCGTCTTCTACGCCAGCTCTGTCTACCTTTAGGGTTATAGGTGGTATTTTGACCCCCCTCTCCTCCCATCAACCATCTGTATACTTTATTGAGGTCGTAGTCTTCCTTAACTATCTGATGTTTATTACGCTTAAATTTAATGAGGTCTCTCCTGTACTCCTCACATTGCTTTTGTAATTTGATGAGCCAGTCGTGGTTGGAGTCGGCCTGTAGGACGGTCTTGTGTTCAGACTCAATCTTGGTAATCTTATCCCTGGTGTGTCTCAATTCTTGGCCCGCCTCTTCCACCACTAACAGGATCAGGTCGAGGCTGCATTTATTGAGGATACCAACCCATTTTTTGCAGAACTCTGGGTTGTACCGCCCAATAGTGGGCACGTTCCTCACTCTGAACCCTCTGGGTATCAGTTTCTCTCGGTGGTACTCTGATAATGAGATTCCGTGTAGTAAATAGTCGCATTCGCGACGTTTCAATTTCAGCAATTGGTGGTATATATCCTCAATGCCCCCTGTGCTTTCGGCTGCTCCTAGTTTTTCCTTAAAGCGGAGGCGTTCCGCGTCGTCGTCCGTGAAGCTGAACGATTCTCCCAGAACCGATTGCATCCCTCTACACCCTGGCATGTCATCATCATGTCTCGGGGCGGATGACGCTTCCATACTAGGTGAATGTGGATGATCTTGGGAGTGAAGGTGTCATTCCTATGACAGCCTGCCGGTGGTTCTCCCCACATCTTGTATCCGCCATCCCAGACTCCCTGCATGTTCACAGAGGGGATCATACCAGACACCATGGTAACTGGCTCTGGAACCTTTATATCCCACGGGGACCCCAAAGCGTATATACTATCCAGGCCCTGGCCATACCCCTTTAGCCGTGGGTATTACTGATACGGGTACTAATCCCGTTTATTTGTTTCACTGGGACTGTCGGATTAGGTTCATGAGACAGTCACAGCAGCGGGCCATGGATTTTGTCTCCCGATCCCTGCCACGTATGATATATATGAGCCGCAGGGAAACCAGTATCCATGATTGTCTGGCCCCGTTATTCCTACAGCATCACTATCTGCTCAGCACTGTTTTGCTTTCTCATGCTCTCTATTGGTGGAGTGTTTCCATGGCAATGTGGCCACAACTCCTGTGTTCACTCATACACACGATCGCTATTGGTGCTACACTTGTCACGTCATCACATTGAGCTGTAGCGTCTTGGTTACCAGCACAACCGACGCGACAGCATTGATGTCACTACGTCACGACCGGAAGTAAGACGGACCCGTCACGTCTCCGGCCGCGCATTGTGCACTGGCGGGCTTCTTCGGGTTATAAGGTACGTGAGTTCACTTTATCTTTGTTACACACCTTGACAAAGGGGCATGTGAGCCCCGAAACGTCGGCTTCATGTAATTGTTTTTGAATACAATTTCTTCTATCTACCAAATCCTCGAGTGCCGCTGCCTTTTTTGGAGTTCTATATATATATATATATATATATATATATATCTATCAGGTTGAGTATCCCTTATCCAAAATGCTTGGGACCAGAAGCATTTTGGATAATGGATTATTCCATATTTCGGAATATTACATTTTTTTTGGCCCTACTATAATGCCAGATACAAGTAATGCCCCCTGCCATCCTCAACCAATCACCTGCCCCCTGCCATCCTCAACCAATCACCTGCCCTCTGCCACCCTCACCCATTCACCTTCCCCTTCACCCAGTCACCTGCCCCTTGCCACCATCAGCCTGCTGCCCCACTCCAGCCCCTCCCCTCCTCGCTCTCTGCTACTGTCCAGAGCCCGTTCCTGCCCACGGTGCTGTTGCCGCCACCGCTGGGGCTGGGAGTTGGTGCCTGCTGAGCCGGCCCCTGGTCATCCTACGAAGCTCGGACAAGGTGGGCTACATCCCGGAGCGGGGGCCGGAGCCGGGCAGACACTGCTAACATGGTCAGCATACTGTCTCAATTCCCTGCCAACAGACCACATAAGAACCCCTGGCCAGGGGTTGCAAAAGGATGCGGTAGGGGCCGCATGCGGCCTATGGGCCGCAAGTTTAACACCCCTGCTGTATAGGTATTTCCACCAGAAGGGGTGGGTGTAGGAGACAGGGACGGTCAGGAGATGTTGGACTTGAAAAAGGGGGGGAGCTGCAAGTGAAAGTAATTAAAACAGGTAATTGACAAGTTCTGCCAACAGCGCCCCCTACCCTGCAGCGCTATGTGCGGTGCCCCCTCCACACACACCTAGTTACGGCCTCCCTCCAGTGAAGTGATTGGACCACACAGATTGGCAACAAGCATGAGACCCCTGACAACAGGCAACTAATTTAAAAGTAATTAGAAGCCTTACTGTATGGCATTATTTGTAAGGGGCATTATTGTGTGTGGGACATAAAATGGTGTCAGGGCCATAACTGTGTGTGGCATAATATGTAATTGACGTTACAGTGTGCTGCATAACGCATAATGGGGTCATTCTGAGTTGGTCGCACATAGCAACTTTTTGCTGCCCGTGCGATCAACTTGACGCCGTCTATGGGGGAGTGTATTTCTGCATGGCAGGGCTGCGAACGCTTGTGCAGCCCTGCTATGCAAATAAAGTTTCTTGTAAAAGAAGACCAGGGTAAGAGTTACTTACCCTGTGCGATTGAGCCAGCGATGCAGGTCCGGGAATTGACGTCAGACATCCGCCCTCCAAACGCCTGGACACTCCTGCGTTGGACTCACCACTCCCAGAAAATGGTGAGTTGCCGCCCGGATCCGCCTTCCTCTTGTCAATCTACTTGCGGTTGCCGCTGCGACCGCTTTCTTCGCTAGTGGCGTTGCTGCCTGGCGACGGCTGTCACCGGGCAATGACGCGCCTGCGCAATGCGGCCGCCGCGCATGCGCAGTTCCGACCCGATCCCCTAGGAGCATTATGTGAGCTGCCTTTAATTTGCAGACAGCAGTGAATAAAAAAATGTACAGCTGTCTGTTAATTAGAGGCAGTAAGTGACTGTGATCATCAGCACTGATACAGGTGGCAGAACTCCTCTGTCAGTCCAGCACACATATGGTCAGCCCTGCTTTCGTAAGGTAAGGGGAAGGTTCCCTGGGTGCTGGGTTATTCATCCGACATTACTGAAAATGGTCTGCGGGGGGAGCGGTATCAGGGGATAACGCATTGCTGTTCTAGGCAGCAGTGGGCCCCTTAGTCCTCAGGGGCTCCGGTGCAATGCATCTAGAGATGAGCGCCGGAAATTTTTCGGGTTTTGTGTTTTGGTTTTGGGTTCGGTTCCGCGGCCGTGTTTTGGGTTCGACCGCATTTTGGCAAAACCTCACCGAATTTTTTTTGTCGGATTCGGGTGTGTTTTGGATTCGGGTGTTTTTTTCAAAAAACCCTAAAAAACAGCTTAAATCATAGAATTTGGGGGTAATTTTGATCCCAAAGTATTATTAACCTCAAAAAACATAATTTACACTCATTTTCAGCCTATTCTGAACACATCACACCTCACAATATTATTTTTAGTCCTAAAATTTGCACCGAGGTCGCTGTGTGAGTAAGATAAGCGACCCTAGTGGCCGACACAAACACCGGGCCCATCTAGGAGTGGCACTGCAGTGTCACGCAGGATGGCCCTTCCAAAAAAACCTCCCCAAACAGCACATGACGCAAAGAAAAAAAGAGGCGCAATGAGGTAGCTGACTGTGTGAGTAAGATTAGCGACCCTAGTGGCCGACACAAACACCGGGCACATCTAGGAGTGGCACTGCAGTGTCACGCAGGATGTCCCTTCCAAAAAACCCTCCCCAAACAGCACATGACGCAAAGAAAAAAAGAGGCGCAATGAGGTAGCTGACTGTGTGAGTAAGATTAGCGACCCTAGTGGCCGACACAAACACCGGGCCCATCTAGGAGTGGCACTGCAGTGTCACGCAGGATGTCCCTTCCAAAAAACCCTCCCCAATCAGCACATGATGCAAAGAAAAAGAAAAAAGAGGTGCAAGATGGAATTATCCTTGGGCCCTCCCACCCACCCTTATGTTGTATAAACAAAACAGGACATGCACACTTTAACCAACCCATCATTTCAGTGACAGGGTCTGCCACACGACTGTGACTGATATGACGGGTTGGTTTGGACCCCCCCCAAAAAAGAAGCAATTAATCTCTCCTTGCACAAACTGGCTCTACAGAGGCAAGATGTCCACCTCATCTTCACCCTCCGATATATCACCGTGTACATCCCCCTCCTCACAGATTATCAATTCGTCCCCACTGGAATCCACCATCTCAGCTCCCTGTGTACTTTGTGGAGGCAATTGCTGCTGGTCAATGTCTCCGCGGAGGAATTGATTATAATTCATTTTAATGAACATCATCTTCTCCACATTTTCTGGATGTAACCTCGTACGCCGATTGCTGACAAGGTGAGCGGCGGCACTAAACACTCTTTCGGAGTACACACTTGTGGGAGGGCAACTTAGGTAGAATAAAGCCAGTTTGTGCAAGGGCCTCCAAATTGCCTCTTTTTCCTGCCAGTATAAGTACGGACTGTGTGACGTGCCTACTTGGATGCGGTCACTCATATAATCCTCCACCATTCTATCAATGTTGAGAGAATCATATGCAGTGACAGTAGACGACATGTCCGTAATCGTTGTCAGGTCCTTCAGTCCGGACCAGATGTCAGCATCAGCAGTCGCTCCAGACTGCCCTGCATCACCGCCAGCGGGTGGGCTCGGAATTCTGAGCCTTTTCCTCGCACCCCCAGTTGCGGGAGAATGTGAAGGAGGAGATGTTGACAGGTCGCGTTCCGCTTGACTTGACAATTTTGTCACCAGCAGGTCTTTCAACCCCAGCAGACCTGTGTCTGCCGGAAAGAGAGATCCAAGGTAGGCTTTAAATCTAGGATCGAGCACGGTGGCCAAAATGTAGTGCTCTGATTTCAACAGATTGACCACCCGTGAATCCTTGTTAAGCGAATTAAGGGCTGCATCCACAAGTCCCACATGCCTAGCGGAATCGCTCCGTGTTAGCTCCTTCTTCAATGCCTCCAGCTTCTTCTGCAAAAGCCTGATGAGGGGAATGACCTGACTCAGGCTGGCAGTGTCTGAACTGACTTCACGTGTGGCAAGTTCAAAGGGCATCAGAACCTTGCACAACGTTGAAATCATTCTCCACTGCACTTGAGACAGGTGCATTCCATCTCCTATATCGTGCTCAATTGTATAGGCTTGAATGGCCTTTTGCTGCTCCTCCAACCTCTGAAGCATATAGAGGGTTGAATTCCACCTCGTTACCACTTCTTGCTTCAGATGATGGCAGGGCAGGTTCAGTAGTTTTTGGTGGTGCTCCAGTCTTCTGTACGTGGTGCCTGTACGCCGAAAGTGTCCCGCAATTTTTCTGGCCACCGACAGCATCTCTTGCACGCCCCTGTCGTTTTTTAAAAAATTCTGCACCACCAAATTCAAGGTATGTGCAAAACATGGGACGTGCTGGAATTTGCCCATATTTAATGCACACACAATATTGCTGGCGTTGTCCGATGCCACAAATCCACAGGAGAGTCCAATTGGGGTAAGCCATTCCGCGATGATCTTCCTCAGTTGCCGTAAGAGGTTTTCAGCTGTGTGCGTATTCTGGAAAGCGGTGATACAAAGCGTAGCCTGCCTAGGAAAGAGTTGGCGTTTGCGAGATGCTGCTACTGGTGCCGCCGCTGCTGTTCTTGCGGCGGGAGTCCATACATCTACCCAGTGGGCTGTCACAGTCATATAGTCCTGACCCTGCCCTGCTCCACTTGTCCACATGTCCGTGGTTAAGTGGACATTGGGTACAACTGCATTTTTTAGGACACTGGTGAGTCTTTTTCTGACGTCCGTGTACATTCTCGGTATCGCCTGCCTAGAGAAGTGGAACCTAGATGGTATTTGGTAACGGGGGCACACTGCCTCAATAAATTGTCTAGTTCCCTGTGAACTAACGGCGGATACCGGACGCACGTCTAACACCAACATAGTTGTCAAGGACTCAGTTATCCGCTTTGCAGTAGGATGACTGCTGTGATATTTCATCTTCCTCGCAAAGGACTGTTGAACAGTCAATTGCTTACTGGAAGTAGTACAAGTGGGCTTACGACTTCCCCTCTGGGATGACCATCGACTCCCAGCGGCAACAACAGCAGCGCCAGCAGCAGTAGGCGTTACACGCAAGGATGCATCGGAGGAATCCCAGGCAGGAAAGGACTCGTCAGACTTGCCAGTGACATGGCCTGCAGGACTATTGGCATTCCTGGGGAAGGAGGAAATTGACACTGAGGGAGTTGGTGGGGTGGTTTGCGTGAGCTTGGTTACAAGAGGAAGGGATTTACTGGTCAGTGGACTGCTTCCGCTGTCACCCAAAGTTTTTGAACTTGTCACTGACTTATTATGAATGCGCTGCAGGTGACGTATAAGGGAGGATGTTCCGAGGTGGTTAACGTCCTTACCCCTACTTATTACAGCTTGACAAAGGGAACACACGGCTTGACACCTGTTGTCCGCATTTCTGGTGAAATACCTCCACACCGAAGAGCTGATTTTTTTGGTATTTTCACCTGGCATGTCAACGGCCATATTCCTCCCACGGACAACAGGTGTCTCCCCGGGTGCCTGACTTAAACAAACCACCTCACCATCAGAATCCTCCTGGTCAATTTCCTCCCCAGCGCCAGCAACACCCATATCCTCCTCATCCTGGTGTACTTCAACACTGACATCTTCAATCTGACTATCAGGAACTGGACTGCGGGTGCTCCTTCCAGCACTTGCAGGGGGCATGCAAATAGTGGAAGGCGCATGCTCTTCACGTCCAGTGTTGGGAAGGTCAGGCATCGCAAACGACACAATTGGACTCTCCTTGTGGATTTGGGATTTCAAAGAACGCACAGTTCTTTGCGGTGCTTTTGCCAGCTTGAGTCTTTTCAGTTTTCTAGCGAGAGGCTGAGTGCTTCCATCCTCATGTGAAGCTGAACCACTAGCCATGAACATAGGCCAGGGCCTCAGCCGTTCCTTGCCACTCCGTGTGGTAAATGGCATATTGGCAAGTTTACGCTTCTCCTCCGACAATTTTATTTTAGGTTTTGGAGTCCTTTTTTTTCTGATATTTGGTGTTTTGGATTTGACATGCTCTGTACTATGACATTGGGCATCGGCCTTGGCAGACGACGTTGCTGGCATTTCATCGTCTCGGCCATGACTAGTGGCAGCAGCTTCAGCACGAGGTGGAAGTGGATCTTGATCTTTCCCTAATTTTGGAACCTCAACTTTTTTGTTCTCCATATTTTATAGGCAGAACTAAAAGGCACCTCAGGTAAACAATGGAGATGGATGGATTGGATACTAGTATACAATTATGGACGGACTGCCACGGTTAGGTGGTATAAAAAAACCACGGTTAGGTGGTATATATTATAATAATAATACAATTATGGATGGACGGACTGCCTGCCGACTGCCGACACAGAGGTAGCCACAGCCGTGAACTACCGCACTGTACACTGGTTGATAAAGAGATAGTAGTATACTCGTAACAACTAGTATGACACTATGACGACGGTATAAAGAATGGAAAAAAAAACACGGTTAGGTGGTATATATTATAATAATAATACAATTATGGATGGACGGACTGCCTGCCGACTGCCGACACAGAGGTAGCCACAGCCGTGAACTACCGCACTGTACACTGGTTGATAAAGAGATAGTAGTATACTCGTAACAACTAGTATGACACTATGACGACGGTATAAAGAATGGAAAAAAAACCACGGTTAGGTGGTATATATTATAATAATAATACAATTATGGATGGACGGACTGCCTGCCGACTGCCGACACAGAGGTAGCCACAGCCGTGAACTACCGCACTGTACACTGGTTGATAAAGAGATAGTAGTATACTCGTAACAACTAGTATGACACTATGACGACGGTATAAAGAATGAAAAAAAAACCACGGTTAGGTGGTAGGTATATAATAATAAATAATACAATTCTGGTCGGACGGACTGCCTGCCGTGTGCCGACACAGAGGTAGCCACAGCCGTGAACTACCGCACTGTACACTGGTTGATAAAGAGATAGTAGTATACTCGTAACAATTAGGATGACACTATGACGGTATAAAGAATGAAAAAAAAAACCACGGTTAGGTGGTAGGTATATAATAATAAATAATACAATTCTGGTCGGACGGACTGCCTGCCGTGTGCCGACACAGAGGTAGCCACAGCCGTGAACTACCGCACTGTACACTGGTTGATAAAGAGATAGTAGTATACTCGTAACAATTAGGATGACACTATGACGGTATAAAGAATGAAAAAAAAAACCACGGTTAGGTGGTAGGTATATAATAATAAATAATACAATTCTGGTCGGACGGACTGCCTGCCGTGTGCCGACACAGAGGTAGCCACAGCCGTGAACTACCGCACTGTACACTGGTTGATAAAGAGATAGTAGTATACTCGTAACAATTAGGATGACACTATGACGGTATAAAGAATGAAAAAAAAAACCACGGTTAGGTGGTAGGTATATAATAATAAATAATACAATTCTGGTCGGACGGACTGCCTGCCGTGTGCCGACACAGAGGTAGCCACAGCCGTGAACTACCGCACTGTACACTGGTTGATAAAGAGATAGTAGTATACTCGTAACAATTAGGATGACACTATGACGGTATAAAGAATGAAAAAAAAAACCACGGTTAGGTGGTAGGTATATAATAATAAATAATACAATTCTGGTCGGACGGACTGCCTGCCGTGTGCCGACACAGAGGTAGCCACAGCCGTGAACTACCGCACTGTACACTGGTTGATAAAGAGATAGTAGTATACTCGTAACAATTAGGATGACACTATGACGGTATAAAGAATGAAAAAAAAACCACGGTTAGGTGGTAGGTATATAATAATAAATAATACAATTCTGGTCGGACGGACTGCCTGCCGTGTGCCGACACAGAGGTAGCCACAGCCGTGAACTACCGCACTGTACACTGGTTGATAAAGAGATAGTAGTATACTCGTAACAATTAGGATGACACTATGACGGTATAAAGAATGAAAAAAAAACCACGGTTAGGTGGTAGGTATATAATAATAAATAATACAATTCTGGTCGGACGGACTGCCTGCCGTGTGCCGACACAGAGGTAGCCACAGCCGTGAACTACCGCACTGTACACTGGTTGATAAAGAGATAGTAGTATACTCGTAACAATTAGGATGACACTATGACGGTATAAAGAATGAAAAAAAAAACCACGGTTAGGTGGTAGGTATATAATAATAAATAATACAATTCTGGTCGGACGGACTGCCTGCCGTGTGCCGACACAGAGGTAGCCACAGCCGTGAACTACCGCACTGTACACTGGTTGATAAAGAGATAGTAGTATACTCGTAACAATTAGGATGACACTATGACGGTATAAAGAATGAAAAAAAAAACCACGGTTAGGTGGTAGGTATATAATAATAAATAATACAATTCTGGTCGGACGGACTGCCTGCCGTGTGCCGACACAGAGGTAGCCACAGCCGTGAACTACCGCACTGTACACTGGTTGATAAAGAGATAGTAGTATACTCGTAACAATTAGGATGACACTATGACGGTATAAAGAATGAAAAAAAAACCACGGTTAGGTGGTAGGTATATAATAATAAATAATACAATTCTGGTCGGACGGACTGCCTGCCGTGTGCCGACACAGAGGTAGCCACAGCCGTGAACTACCGCACTGTACTGTGTCTGCTGCTAATATAGACTGGTTGATATTTAAAGAGATATTAGTAGTATACAACAATACTATACTGGTGGTCAGGCACTGGTCACCACTCCTGCAGCAAAAGTGTGCACTGTTAATTAATATAATTGTACTCCTGGCTCCTGCTAACAACCTGCAGTGCTCCCCAGTCTCCCCCACAATTAATTATAAGCTTTTAATTTATACATTGATGACTGTGCAGCACACTGGGCTGAGCTGAGTGCACACAGACTGAGTCACACTGTGTGACTGACTGTGCTGTGTATCGTTTTTTTTTTCAGGCAGAGAACGGATATAGCAGAGAGAAGTGAACGGATATATTATATTAAATAAAAGTTAACTAGCAACTGCACTGGTCACTGACTGTGGTAAACTAACTCTGTCTGCGACTCTGCACAATCTCTCTCTCTCTATCTAATCTATCTCTATTCTAATGGAGAGGACGCCAGACACGTCCTCTCCCTATCAATCTCAATGCACGAGTGAAAATGGCGGCGACGCGCGGCTCCTTATATAGAATCCGAGTCTCGCGATAGAATCCGAGCCTCGCGAGAATCCGACAGCGTCATGATGACGTTCGGGCGCGCTCGGGTTAACCGAGCAAGGCGGGAAGATCCGAGTCGCTCGGACCCGTGAAAAAAAACATGAAGTTCGGGCGGGTTCGGATTCCGAGGAACCGAACCCGCTCATCTCTAAATGCATCTGCTGCATCAATGGTATTTCCAATCTGCCCTAAACTCACTACAGAACACAACAATCCCCATACCCTCAGCTCATTACAATCACAGCAATCCCATACTCTGAGCTCATTACATTATCACCAATCCCCATACCATGAGCTCATTACAGTAAACATCAATCCCTATTCCCTGAGCTCAGGGGAGTAGAGAGCCTGGCTGGGCACGGGTACTTTCAGGGGCGTGACCTAATCACAGAAGGCGTGACCATGTATCCTTGGAAAAAAATACAGAAAAGATTTTAAGAGCCTCCCTGGCCACTTCTGAGGAGAAAAGCTGCTGCTGCCAGGCCCCTCCGTCAGGCCTGGGTAATTATTCCCCCACCCTCCCGGTGCTACTGCCTGAGGTGCAATACATCGTAACAATATAAGAGCAAAATAACTTCCCTGCTTTGGGCTGATCTACTTATAAGTCTCACTGGTCTATTAGTGTAGATGAGGTGACAGTAACAATGAGTTATCAATTTAGTAATAAAATGTGATGTCCAGTGCTGTAACAGAGCATCAGTGCGCCCTGTACCCCCTGACTCCGTGACGTCACAATGTCACACCTGGGGGCAGAGCTGTCAGCTCTGAGAAGTAGAGCACCGTCCAGAGTGTCCTGAGGATGTTCCGTGCGGTATCCAGACTATAGATCTACACTAAAAAGGTCTATAGGTCAATAGGTCTACCACTAATGGTAGACATGCATTAGGTTGACAGGGTCAAAAGGTCGACATGTAATAGGTAGACAGTTTAACGGGTCGACAGAGTCAATAGGCCGACATGACAATGGTCGACACACATGGTAGCCACAAGTTTTTTTTCAACTTTTTCATACTTTACCATCCACGTTGACTTCGATTGGGAATAGTAACCTTGTCCGAAACATGGCGAGCGAACGCAGTACACTAATGGAGCTTGTTTGTGGCAGAAAAGTGACAAAACACACACAATAAAAAGTGTCTACCTTTTTTGTGTCGACCATTTCCATGTTGTCATTTTTGACCCTATCGACCTTTCCTACGGTCTACCTCATCTATGTCGACCTTTTGACCCTGTTGACCTAATGCATGTCTACCATTAGTGGTAGACCTATTGACTGTAGACCTTTTTTAGTGTAGATCTAATAATCCACACCTGTTCCGTGCAGTTCCACAGATTGCAGGCTGCCTGCCCAGAGCATCCTAAGGTTGCTCTGGATGAGTCTGCAGTAGCTCTACTGGCTGGAGGGTGCTATTCCAGACACTCTACAAGCCATACGTAGGAGCCGTGGGGCAGCAACGGTACCAGCGTAGGCCCTGTGCAGTGGCACTGCTCGCACACTTGCATCCCTGTGGCTGGCAGAGACAAGAAGGGTCTTACAGCTTCACCAGCCAGTGCTGTATGCATCTACACATGCATGAACCGACTGAAAACCAGCTTTAAAAACTAGCCCCCTAGATGTAATTTTCCAAACAAATGTTTTATTGATTTTTAAATTGAGTCATTTTTATTGAGATTTTCAGAACAGATACAACAACAACAAAAATGGAAACATAACCATTAGAACTGTTATATATATATATATATATATATATATATATATATATACACACATACACACGTTTTGCTCCGGCACTCGGCTCAGCCCCTGCTATGGGGCTGACTTGCTCAGGTGCCCTCCTCCAGGGGTATTGTTTGTATTGCACTTATCCTGACGAAGGGGGAAACCCCGAAACGTTGATTCTGCACCATTACAGTTTGTTGTTATTTCACAAGACTCTGAGTGCCGCCTCATCATTATCCTTTGGTGTTATATATATATATATATATATATATATATATATATATATAAAAAGATTGACAATCTATACAATAGAGAGATGCTGCACATTTCAATACTATCATCAAAATGAGCTATCACACAGGCAGAATGATAGTAAAATAGAAACAGCAGCCATATATATAACTATGGACATCTCCATCAACAATATGGAAACATATCAATATTAAGTAGCATAGAAACATGAGAGTGTCTTGACAAAACAAAAGTAATTAAAAAAAAGATGATGCACTTGTCCACTGTTTCATCATCATACAGTATATCACCTTAACGCTGAAGATGAAACGCAAAGACCCCACCTGAAAATGGGTATCTGGACTCCAGGTCGACACCAATTAGGTCGACACGCCTTATGTCGACACCAGAAATAGGTCGACACAGACAAAAGGTTGACATGGAAAAAGTTTGACATTAGTTTTTCATTTTTTTTTTTTTCACTTTTTCCACGTGGATTACAATTGGGAATGGCAACCTGTGCTGAGCGCAGCAGTACCGGAGTGAGGCACCTTGCTTGAAGCATGGCGAGTGAAGCGAGCCATGCGAGGGGACACGGTGCACTAACTGGGGTTCCCCGTCACTTTATGAAGAAAACAACACCAAAAACAGTCAAAAATCTCATGTCGACCTTTTTCAAGGTCGACCTTGTTCATGTTGACCTTTTGTCTGTGTCTACCTATTTCTGGTGTCGATCTAAGGTGTGTCGACCAACCAGTGTCGACCTAAGTGGTGTCGACCTTGAGTCCCAGACCCCTGGATATGTACAAGAGCCCAAACACCTAATAAAATGGGAGACACAACATCTCTCAGTAGAATTCTATGTTGAACTTTATGTAAGTCGATTCCTAGCCTGAGGATGAGCATTACGAGATTCCAGCCATCTGCTCCATATCTGTTCAAATCTCACATCTGCATTATGACCAGTGTATAAATACTGTTCATGTTGGACAGTTACACGAACCGCAGACAACCATGCAGTGTATTCTGGCCCCGTAGAGGCCATCCACAATCGGGTCACACAGAGTTTAGCTAACGTCACATATTAAACATTTCTTGTCTACTACATTTATCCATGATGTCATCATCCAATGTTACCAAACAACACCCCGCCGGCCCAGTGTAGCTAACGTGTGACAACTACCAATATTAAACAGTACCCGCAGGACTTTTCCCCAGAAAGTGCTGACTACAGGACGATCCCATAAAAAGTGCCAGAAGGTACCGCTGTCAGCACAACATTTGAGACATATGTCAGATACCCGTCCTCCATATTCCAGCAGGTGGACAGGTGTTAGATATGTATGATTCAGAATGAACAGCTACAGTATATATCTGAAATCTAATCAAGGTTGTGGCTATACATGGAGACTAACGTTTTATCCCATCAGTCAGAGGATCCACATCTGCCTTCCATTTCATAACTGGCGTTACACTGTAGAAGCCTGTGGCTCCCTCCCAGCATGCACCACGGCTGCTGAGGCCTTCTGCGCGGGCGCAGACAGACTCTCAAGCCATAAACCTGGAAGTCCAGGGACCAGAGCACATTACAAAGGACTGCTCTTATCGGGAGAGCTGTCCTTTGCAAAACTAATTGCATATGTTAGTGCATATGCGATTAGTATTGATGTGATGTGTGGTGGGATATGCACCGCAAAGTTAGTACATCTCGCTCCATGTGAGGTATCCTGAAGCCATAACTGCAAGTGTGCTGCCTAGTAATAAAATCTGAAGTGGGGAAAGGCCAGACCGCCAGTAGACCAGGTACTTGCAGTGGGGTGAGGCAGGTGAGGCAGGTGAGGCAGGGCCTTTTCTCTCATACTAACATTTGTGCCAGTTTTGACTGTATAAAGTATATGAAAAATTGAAAGAATCTGTTTGAAATATCTTCTTTGCATTATTCTAATCATTATTATAACCAAAACTCTGGAGTAAAAAGTATATGACAGGTGAGGCCTATCTTTTCCGCGGGTGTGGTATGTTAGGTAGATAAGACTTAGGTCGACAGTGTCTAGGTTGACCACTATTGGTTGACAGTAAGTAGGTCAACATGGTTTCTAGGTTGACAGGGACTCTAGGTCGACATGAAAAAAGGTCGACATGAGGTTTTTTTTTATGTTTTTGGTGTCGTTTTCTCCGTACTGTGACCGGGAACCCCAATTAGTGCACCGTGTCCCCTCGCATGGCTCGCTTCACTCGCCAGGCTTCGGGCAAGGTTACCGTTCCCAATTGTAGTCCACGTGGATCGTAAAGTATGAAAAAGTTCTAAAAATTAAAAAAAATGTGAAAAACTCAAAACCTTTTGTCATATCGATCTAGAACATGTCAAACTAGAGTCCCTGTCGACCTAGAAACCATATCAACCTACTTACTGTCGACCAATAGTGGTCGACCTAGACAATGTCGACCTACTTACTGTTGACCTAAAGACCCCCTTTTCCGCACATCTCCGATAAAAACTCATCA
Source organism: Pseudophryne corroboree (assembly GCF_028390025.1). Classification (NCBI taxonomy): domain Eukaryota; kingdom Metazoa; phylum Chordata; class Amphibia; order Anura; family Myobatrachidae; genus Pseudophryne; species Pseudophryne corroboree. The sequence continues at coordinate 801,326,278 of NC_086447.1, forward strand.
AATTTTCAGGACTTTATACTGCTGCATCTGGCACATACATTGCGTGTAAATCTGTCTCTGGTGCTAGCCAGTGCCTCCTGAGCCATTTAGCTCACCGCACGTCCCTGCAGTAGACCTAGTTTTCTTGTTGTTAGGACATCTTTCAAATACGTAAACAGCAATTCTATATTCAGTGCAATATATGGGGTAATTCAGACCTGATCGCTAGGGTGTGTTTTTTGTATCCCTGTGATAAGGTAGTTGCCGCCTACAGGGGGAGGGGCTGTGTAAGTGTGCGTTCGGATGTGTTGGAGAAACTGCACAAACTAATTTTGCAGGACTTACTCTTCCAGTGCAATGATTGGGGCCGGAGCTGACATCAGAAACCCTTCCTGCATTTTTCCGGACCCTCCTCATAAACGGTCAGTTGCCACCCACAAATGTCCTCTTCCTGTCAATCTCCTTTCATTCACTGGTGCAATGGGATTTGTTGCACCATCCCATCGCTGCCTGGCGCTCCCTGACGCTCCCTGTCGCTGCGGACCATCGCACCTGCGCATTGCGGTGCATACACATGCGTAGTTCAGACCTGATCGCCCGTTGAGCGAAAACGCACAGCAGCGATCAGGTCTGAATCGGCCCTATAATCTTTTTTGTACGTCTCCCAAACACACGGGATACAGCTTCCAAATACCACATCCGCTGGCCAGCGTGTTGCAGACCCCACAAAGCTATTAGAAGGGGGACGGAGTGCTACAAAGTTAATGCATATGGACTCCAGATAAGGCTGCTGGGAGGAGCACCAGCCGGGAGGGATACCATCAACTCCGCTAATTAACTGAGGTTATTCCAATTTCCATATTGGCATATATGGTAAACTAACCTGTTATGAGCATTTGCATGATGTCTACTAATACTGCATGAATACGCATGAACTGTGTGTACTAACTCAGCGAGAGTTATCAGCGAAGTATAAACGCCATTATAAAGCTGAAAGCCGTTTAAAGGCTAATTAACAACTCTACCTGCTAACAACTCTCAGGTGTTTGATACTAAACATTTTAGGTGCTACCTAGTGTTATTGAGACTTATGCAAAGGAGACTTTGTTACAGATCAATTCTGCAGTTTATTCCAGGCGATACACAGTCCCACAGAAGTATAAGATAAAGAGACTTTGTTGCAGATTAGTCTTGTAGTATTTTGCCCTGTGTTGGTATATTTTCTCGTTTATATATCTAATAATTTTTAGACTATGGAGCATATTTTATATGTGTGAATGGTGCTGGCCAGTATCAAATGTTTTGTTATATGTGATATATATTTTTAAATAAAAAACAAAATAAATCTACTACAGATTTCTAGCGCTTTTCCATTTGTTTTTTGATTTTGCTTTTAATTACAGGTTTTATTTTCCAATTACCCCAGGGAAAGCAGCTGAATTTCTGTAAAATAGTGGCGCCAGGAGTTTCTGTGTCTATTTTGGGGAGGTGGTTGCCCAAATACCTAAGTATTCAAACTGATTAACCTAACACAGGGGGAGAGAGATAAGGGGTCAGCAGGACATTGCCCTCTGAGGGGAGGAATAGAGGATTTATACCACTTTATTTTGAGACCAGAATATGTACCAAACTGGTCTATGACCCTAAGAACGGCAGACATAGCAGACATGTAATTATACAAAACCAGTAATAGATCATCGGTGTATAGGGTCACCTAAAACAAATGTTTTATTTAAATAGATGCTTTACAGTATGTCTCCAGCCAGGACTCCCTTGGTCCTGCCCAGGTTACGTAGATGCCGCACATTTATCCCATTCTAAAATTCTGTCACTAGAAATGTTTCTATTGCAGTATATTGCATGGTTTGCTTCAAGGATAAAAAAATACATAAATAAATTCAGTTGTCTTTAATATGAATACCATAATGTACAGTACTTGCAACAGGGCCGTAACTACGTGTGTGCCAAGTGGGCTTGGCACACAGCGCAGCTGCCCTGAGGGCGCACGGCCAGCGGCATGTAATGAGTCAAATTGACTCATTACATGCCGCCTGTTCTGTGCTGTGCGCCGCCGCGCTGTGGAGGGAGAAGAGAGCATCCTCCATCCCAGCATCCACAGCAGCGCCAGGCAGCCAATACGGAAGAAGAGGGGACTGCTGCAGCGGCGCTTACTACCAATGAAATAGCGCTGCTGCGGCTCCAGTCCCCCTCCCTCCTCCTCCTACTCACCTGCCTGCACCGAGGAAGCTGCATGAGGAGCCTGTCAGCGAGGAGATGGTAAGTATCTCTCTCTCTCTCTCTCTCTCTCGGACACCGTCTGCCATAATGTGTAAAAAGGGGGCCTGGCTGCCGCAATGTGTAAAAAGGGGGCCTGGCTGCCGCAATGTGTAAAAAGGGGGACTGGCTGCCGCAATGTGTAAAAAGGGGGCCTGGCTGCCGCAATGTGTAAAAAGAGGGACTGGCTGCCGCAATATGTAAAAGGGGGACTGGCTGCCGTAATGTGTAAAAAGGAGGACCGGCTGCCGCAATGTGTAAAAAGGGGTACACCATCTGCCGTAATATGTAAAAAGGGGGCCTGGCTGCCGCAATGTGTAAAAAGGGGGCCTGGCTGCCGCAATGTGTAAAAAGGGGGACTGGCTGCCGTAATGTGTAAAAAGGAGGACCGGCTGCCGCAATGTGTAAAAAGGGGTACACCATCTGCCGTAATATGTAAAAAGGGGGCCTGACTGCCGCAATATATAAAAAGGGGACTGGCTGCCGCAATGTGTAAAAAGGGGACTGGCTGCCGCAATGTGTAAAAAGGGGGACTGGCTGCCGTAATGTGTAAAAAGGAGGACCGGCTGCCGCAATGTGTAAAAAGGGGTACACCATCTGCCGTAATATGTAAAAAGGGGGCCTGGCTGCCACAATGTGTAAAAAGGGGACTGGCTGCCACAATGTGTAAAAAGGTGGACTGGCTGCCGCAATGTGTAAAAAGGGGGCCTGGCTGCCGCAATGTGTAAAAAGGGGGCCTGTGTAAAAAGGGGGCCTGGCTGCCGCAATGTGTAAAAAGGGGGACTGGCTGCCACAATGTGTAAAAAGGGGGCCTGGCTGCCGCAATGTGTAAAAAGGGGGACTGGCTGCTGCAATGTGTAAAAAGGGGGACTGGCTGTCGTAATGTGTAAAAAGGAGGACCGGCTGCCACAATGTGTAAAAAGGGGTACACCATCTGCCGTAATATGTAAAAAGGGGGCCTGGCTGCCGCAATATGTAAAAAGGGGACTGGCTGCCGCAATGTGTAAAAAGGAGGACTGGCTGCCGCAATGTGTAAAAATGGGGACTGGCTGCCGCAATGTGTAAAAAGGGGGCCTGGCTGCCGCAATGTGTAAAAAGAGGGACTGGCTGCCGCAATATGTAAAAGGGGGACTGGCTGCCGTAATGTGTAAAAAGGAGGACCGGCTGCCGCAATGTGTAAAAAGGGGTACACCATCTGCCGTAATATGTAAAAAGGGGGCCTGGCTGCCGCAATGTGTAAAAAGGGGGCCTGGCTGCCGCAATGTGTAAAAAGGGGGACTGGCTGCCGTAATGTGTAAAAAGGAGGACCGGCTGCCGCAATGTGTAAAAAGGGGTACACCATCTGCCGTAATATGTAAAAAGGGGGCCTGACTGCCGCAATATATAAAAAGGGGACTGGCTGCCGCAATGTGTAAAAAGGGGACTGGCTGCCGCAATGTGTAAAAAGGGGGACTGGCTGCCGTAATGTGTAAAAAGGAGGACCGGCTGCCGCAATGTGTAAAAAGGGGTACACCATCTGCCGTAATATGTAAAAAGGGGGCCTGGCTGCCACAATGTGTAAAAAGGGGACTGGCTGCCACAATGTGTAAAAAGGGGGACTGGCTGCCGCAATGTGTAAAAAGGGGGCCTGGCTGCCGCAATGTGTAAAAAGGGGGCCTGGCTGCCGCAATGTGTAAAAAGGGGGACTGGCTGCCACAATGTGTAAAAAGGGGGCCTGGCTGCCGCAATGTGTAAAAAGGGGGACTGGCTGCTGCAATGTGTAAAAAGGGGGACTGGCTGTCGTAATGTGTAAAAAGGAGGACCGGCTGCCACAATGTGTAAAAAGGGGTACACCATCTGCCGTAATATGTAAAAAGGGGGCCTGGCTGCCGCAATATGTAAAAAGGGGACTGGCTGCCGCAATGTGTAAAAAGGGGGACTGGCTGCCGCAATGTGTAAAAAGGGGGACTGGCTGCCGTAATGTGTAAAAAGGAGGACCGGCTGCCGCAATGTGTAAAAAGGGGTACACCATCTGCCGTAATATGTAAAAAGGGGGCCTGGCTGCCGCAATGTGTAAAAAGGGGACTGGCTGCCGCAATGTGTAAAAAGGGGGACTGGCTGCCGCAATGTGTAAAAAGGGGGACTGGCTGCCGCAATGTGTAAAAAGGGGGACGCTGGCTGCTGCAATGTGTATAAAGGGGGACACCATCTGCCGTAATGTGTAAAAAGGGGGACGCTGTCTGCCGTAATGTGTAAGAAAAGGGGACGCTGTCTGCACTTTCTCGTGCTGTTGACAAAAGTGAAGGTTAAAAGTCTGATGGATGCAGAGATAGAAGCCTATGTTAATTTGATCGTAGCTTCTCTACCAGTGTCTCATGCAAGACAAGAACAGATTAGGAAAGAAACTGAGACAGATGACACAATGAAAGTGTTGAAAGATATCATTCTGAAAGGTTGCCCAGCAGAAAAACATGCGTGCCCGCTGTCTATTCATGATTATTGGATGTACCGCAGTGACCTTACAGTTGTCAATGGTATTATTTACAAAGGCAATAGGTTTCTCATACCTGCACGACTAAGAAAAACTATGCTGTGCAAGATACATGAAGGCCACTTAGGAGAAGAAAAATGTAAGCGGAGAGCGCGTGAAGTTATGTATTGGCCAAGAATGAACTAAGACATAGCACAGACTACAGCTACATGTGAATTATGTCTTACGTATAGACCGAAACAAGTCGAGCCACTGAGGCCTCATGCAGTGCCAGAGAGATTGTACCAGAAAGTTGGCGCAGATTTGTTTGATTGTAATGGGAAAACATACATTGTTGTGACTGATTATTACTATAACTACCCTGAGGTGAAGACACTACATACAACTACTAGTGAAGCCGTAATCAATTGCATGAAGTCAATCTTTGCAAGGCATGGTGTTCCTATGGAAGTGTTCACTGACAATGGTCCTCCGTTTTCCAGTGCTGAATTTAGACAATTTGCTGATGAGTGGGAATTTGTTCATACTACATCAAGTCCCAACTATCCACGCTCAAATGGGTTGGTGGAAAGATCAGTAAAAACTGTAAAGAGCCTCATGAAAAAAGCTCAAGAAGGTAAAGAAGATTTCTACAAAAGTCTTAAATCTACCGCAATACACCTTTACAGAATGGACTTTCTCCTGCACAAATGCTGATGGGAAGGAGGATTAGAGCAAATCTCCTGATACATGATGAACTGCTTAATACACATAACTCAGCGTTGGTCAGACTGAGTAAGGAACGTCAACAGGCGAAACAGAAACTGTTCCATGACAGACGAACAAAACGCTTATCTGATCTAAAATCGGGTGACCAAGTCCGTCTCAGAGATCACGAGAAAGGTATTTAGGTGCAGATAGGTATTGTGCAAGCACAAGTAGTACCAAAATCTTATACTATAAGTACAGAGCATGGAACGTAAGTAAGAAGAAATCGGGTGGATTTAAGATCTCAACCTAACCATAATGAAGACAACATGACTGAAGAATACCCTTCATCTGACATGTATGATGATCCTCATAATGGTGAACAAACCACGATTCTAGAAAGGTTCAACATGGTCGATGAAACACAGACTGTGTATGAAAGTCCCAAAAGGGAAATACTCAGACCTGAGAGACTCATTGAAACGTGTCTTAATATGACGTTGTTAATTGTTGCATTGAAGCGTACAGGGCTTATCTTTAAAGAAAAGAGGATGTGATGTTAGTGTATTAGAATGCTTAATATTTGTAGACATTCCCTTACTAACATGTGTAAGCCTGAATCTTCAGTGATGGTCCCTAGGAGCAGGGGGATGCTGGGAAGTGGGTGGTCCAGTGTGCCTGGAGTTGGTGATGGAATAAACAGCACAGCAGTGAACTCACATGTATCTGTGTCCTGATGACTGGATTTACAAACATATGAACAAAACAGCCTGGACCTGTGCTTGTCTTGTTCGCCTTTGTCAGTACTGCTTGTCTATTTGCCTGTCCTCTGACATAGCTCCCAGCCTTTGCTTCCGCTGTTTATTTGCATCAGTCTGCATCTATTTTATTTACCCACTTTCAACTTCAGCCCATTCCTATGCTCACCTACTTCCACACTCACTCCTTGTACCTGTATTAAGTCCTGGCAGCATAACAGTACTGGGTAAACTTACTTCAACTCGGGAAAAGTGGATTTTATAGGTGAAGTCCATAGAAACTGGAGAAAAGAACCACTTGGCCCATCTAGTCTGCCCCTTAAGTCCTCTCTAGTCAGGGCAGGAGTAGCGTGGTTAATACATGAATGCAACACTGCTAGTGCATACTGCACTGGGCATTTGGAGGAAAGCATACCAGCCAATAGGTGTCATGAACGTGGTGAGCATAGATGTTTTGGTACACAGGATGAAAAAGAGCTTTGCAATGGGCGTGCTATTACTTGCTCCATAGTTCTGATGATGTGATGTTGTTAAATGTACATGGTCCATGCAGAAACCTACAGAATCATCTTTTTTTCTGCAGCAACTATAGCCAACACCCACGGGGTGTTTTCTACCACTGGAGCAATGATACCTAATGCTGTTATGCAATTTAGCTCCACTATCACTTTGTCCTTCATGGCCAGAGGTACACGTCTGAGAGCACGTACTGTGGGAGAAACAGACTCCTCTAGGCGCATGTGATAGGTGATTGGGAGTTTCACAGTGGTAATACAACTGAACAGATCACGCAAGTATTTTAACTCTTGAATGTCCTGTTGAATGACTATTCCACCCTGGGTAATCCTACGCAGTGCGCCCAAGATGGCTACCGCACCTGGTACCTTGTGAGAGTAGAATGCACAACCCTTTGAGGTTATTACCCAAAATGCCTACACCAATCATGCATTATGTGCGCTCAAGGTTTTCCTCTATGTCTGTGTGGTTTATCTTTTGATGTATTACTTAAATCTTCTGTATTGTGTGCATTGTTTGAGTTCAAGATGGCGCCGTGGATGGCTGCCTCGGGGCTGCTCTTCCATCAGCCTATCGTTTTTACATGTATAATGGGGGTCATTCCGAGTTGTTCACTCGCAAGCTGCTTATAGCAGCTTTGCACACGCTAAGCTGCCGCCTACTGGGAGTGAATCTTAGCTTATCAAAATTGCGATCGAAAGATTAGCAGAATTGCGAATAGACACTTCTTAGCAGTTTCTGAGTAGCTCCAGACTTACTCGGCATCTGCGATCAGTTCAGTCAGTTTCGTTCCTGGTTTGATGTCACAAACACACCTAGCGTTCGCCCAGACACTCCTCCGTTTCTCCAGCCACTCCCGCGTTTTTCCCAGAAACGGTAGCGTTTTTTCGCACACACCCATAAAACGGCGAGTTTCCGCCCAGAAACACCCACTTCCTGTCAATCACATTACGATCACCAGAACGAAGAAAAAACCTCATAATGCCGTGAGTAAAATACCTAACTGCACAGCAAATTTACTTGGCGCAGTCGCACTGCGGACATTGCGCATGCGCATTAGCGACTAATCGCTCCTTTGCGAGAAAAAAATAACAAGCGAACAACTCGGAATGACCCCCAATATGTCTAATATGTCGAGTCTATCGTACAGTTGCAATGTGCAGTATGAACTCATACGTGTAATGTTTGTAATGTATGCTACGTTCTTCCCCCTTCTAATGCTATGTATTCCCCCTTCATGTTGCTGCTTGGCAATGCATTGTACCACAAAAAAAATCCTAGTGTACATGAGTACACCTGGCCAATAAAGCTGATTCTGATTCTGATCCTGAAATTATACAGGTGGAATATTTTATGTACAGTTTTTTTTAAAAAGAATATATTCATCATCCTTGCAGATTTTTACTTTATGGTTTTTTTTTTATAGCCAATATTATAATTAATGAACATCTGAATCACATTGGATTGGCCAACGGTGAATATTTCACATTGCACTTGCTTCACTTATACACTAAATTTATTTACAATAACACTTTTTTTTACATTATAATATATTCCCCCTTCATGTTGCTGCTTGGCAATGCATTGTACCACAAACAATTCCTAGTGTACGTGAGTGTACACGTGAGTGTACGTGTACATGGCCAATAACGCTGTTACTGATACTGACATGTACTTCAACAGTAAAACTTATAAACCCCAGTTTTGTGCTGTCTGGCAAACTTACAGTAGGAGTGGTTTGATATTGCTGTCTACTATGTGAAACTACAGCGTGAAGTTTATGGCTTGCAGCATGGCCACTCCCATTGTCTTGATTACCTGGCCACTCTAACCAATTATATTCACAGTGTGAGAACAGTAAATAGGTGTTTTGGGGTATGTGCACAAGAGGAGTTCATGTGATGTGATGTTACACCTGGTGCCAGTGAACATTAATATTTTGATGGCATTGTCTCCTTATCTCTTATTGTGGTAAATATTGCAGCCTTTATGGCCCCAAGGTCAAGACTGCTGTCTCGGGTGTTTATTGGGCTAGTGTCTATAGTGTGTAGCCGGTACCGTCGGCTGCTGATGCATGCAGTGTAATGTTGTCTGTCATCAGACTTGGACCTGCACCATCATGCAAAATGTATTTGTTTCCCACAAGCATTGCAATGTTAATTGGAAACAGGACATTTGTTCATATGAATGGCAGAAACTACAATGCACACCAGATTCTTTTTTAAACTCCATTGCACTTTTTTTTTAGACTGCTCATGCAGCATGCATATATGTATGGCAGTGTCCATTGTTAATTCCCTCTCATTTAATAAGTGTGCACAAGTTTCATCATTATAAGTCCCACACATATCCTGTCGCTGATGAGTTCACTTACTAATGCATCATAATCATATTTACTTCATACTTTCCAACTTTTTAGAACTCCTGTCCAGGAGAAGCCCAGAGAGGAGACGTGGAAGACGACTTTTGGGGGCGGAGTTGGGCTACTGTGTCATTAGTTCCTGCCACTGTAGTGGCAAAATGGCACAATTCATGGCTCCATTTTGAGGGGGCAGGGCTTAATGGTGAGATTTTGCATCACTGAGCCCCACCCCCTCAAAACAGAGCTGCAGTTCCCGGAATGATGTCCACATCCTGTCCAATTTACTAGGAAGCAGATGGGATGTGGGAGATCTGACTTCTCTTCCGGGGGTGTGAGGGACTGCTTGAAAAATTGGGAGTCTCCCACAACTTCCCGGAGAGTAGGCAAGTATGATTTCTTTGCTAGTAGTGTCAATCTGACAGCATATTATTCGATACTCTCACGGGGTTCTGTACAGCAGTGTTAAAAGCATGTCTGTCCACTATAAAAAATTTTTTACTGGTAAGCATATTTCATCAATCTTTTTATTAGTGTTTCTGGATGCTCCTGATTAGGGTGGCCAATCCCGGGCCAATTTTTCAATCCCGGGTATCGGGATTGAAAAATGACCAATCCCGCGAATCCCTGGATTTGTTTTTTTTCAATGTGTCCCCCCCCCCCCTACCCAATCCACATAACTGACCATTATCTGGATGGACAGATGGGTGGGTCACTTACTGAGAGGAGGTGAGATGTGGGGCAGTACAGGTGGTGAGTTCCAACGGGCGGCTGGCTGCGCAGCGTGACCTCTGACTTTGCGTTATGCTGCGCACAGCCGGGAGAAGGGGGAGCTCAACGAGGTCCCTTGGGGGTGCTCTACGCTGCCCAGCATACAAAAAAGTAAGGTGGTGGCCAATCCCGAAATTGCATTAATATTTACAGTATGGATCTCCCAACTCCACAGGTAGTTGAATGAGTGTAACTGAGTTTTAAAGCGATGTTTGCTCACTAACTGATGGCATATTGAGGTAATGTACCCAGAATTGCGGGCTATGTAGAGCTGTGTGTATGTGGAAATTCATCTGATAATGATGATGACTGTTTGAACAAACAGATTCGTAGGGGCGCTGTAGCAATTGTGGCTGAATTTGGCTTCTTAGACCAAAGCAGCTGAATCTTTGGCATCTCAGTTGCGATGGAAATTCTGAGCAGTTGCTCAGAGGTTTAAATGTGCTACTGATGTGCATCTGATGATACGTCTTTGTACGCATGCAACAGATCTGAGATGCAGAGGCTATAACAATGGCATATCTTCTAAAATCCACTGCAAAGATACAGGAGCGACATGCATTGCGTGCACTTCTTAATCTGGCCCTATGAAAGCTGACAAGAACTCAATGCTTACCTTTCCTACTATGGGCAAGGCAATAAAGTGTCCAAGTATTAATGAAGGATACAGTAATATCAGAGACCAGATTAAGGCTTGTGAGGGACCCCTCTAATATGGTGCTCACACTGGCCTCCAAATCCCCCCCACCCCTAATATGGCCACAGGCATCCCAGACATGAAGCCTCCTCACCCAGGTACTCACTGGGTCGGACTGCCTCTGCTCAGACTGGCGAAGCAGCTCCCGAGTCCCTTCATTAGCGGCTCGGACGTGATATGTCATGTACCGCTGATGAGGGGACTCGGGAGCTGCTCTGCACTGTGTTGTATGCAGTCTGAGCAGCAGCAGCACGTCCAAATTTCAGGGTCAGATTACACTGTGTGGGGGCCCTGGGATGACATCCCCTACCGCCCCTCCTTTATTCCGGCCATGCGTAATAGTTTAGTATTTTTCACGGTTAAGAGGAACCTATGTAATATGAAAATCACTGGCTAGTCTACTGTTACTTTTGTTATAATAGGGGAGTATATTACCCTTTAAATAAAGATTACAAATTATTTATCAGTGTTTACGCTCCTCATTAACAGTGAAAAATAATTTATTGGTGTCAGAGGACTAAAGTGTATAATTAGATTCTCAATGTATTATTAATCTACTACCCACAGAGTGGATTATTTATTTTCATTGGTTACAGGCCATACATTTCAAGCCTCTGTAAATGATGTTCTAGTGGTGTCAATGACTTACATCAGGAGAAAATACCAATCTGCATTTATTAAATGAGATGGAAACCTAGCCTACAAGACACTGATGCATTTGTAAACAGAAGGCAGAAGGATTAATGAATACAAGCAAGGAAAGGAAAGAACAGGATAAGCCCTTTCATTGGTTATATATTCTTTGTGTCATTCTGATTTGTGTTTTCATTAAATAGCAGCCTGTCCTAATTTTCCTTTTTACTCCTATCTATGGGGCCGATTCAGACCCTGATGTGCAAAAATCGTTATGAAGCAATTTCTGCACATCTGCGTACACCGGTACGCACATGTGCAAGGTCCTAAACTGCATTCTCTTCAGAATGCAGTTTAAGACCTGGAGGGATGTAGGGGAGGGGGGGGGGGGGGGGAGGTTAGGGTTTGGTAATGGGGCGCCAACGATGCTCCATTTTAGGGGCGCGGTCCGGAAAATGCAGGCGTGTCCCGACCATTTGTGGGGTGGGCAGCAGCGACTGCGTGAAATCACATGCAGCCACTGCGACCCTTAACATGGCGGGTAGGCAGAGGGCTATCCTTATCATGTGAGTACTTTGCTGATCGAAGCATTCGCATGTTAGCGGGGGGAGGTTCCGGCATGTGGGGCGGACTTGCCCTGTGCTGTGCGTCCTCCTGCATGTTAGTGTAAAGGGTTGTAGTTGTGCGATTTTTTGCACAACTACAACCCATGATGAATTAGGCTCTGAGTCTCCTGGGTATGATGGGCTACTCTAAACATGCAAAAGCATCGCCGCTATTCGATGCTCTCGCATCTCTGCGCGGGGAGTGGGGGTGTGCTGGATCCGACATGCAGGAAAGACTTGCCCTGTGCTGGGCATCCTGCTGCATGCTACCGGTAAATCCTTTTCTCGTAGTCCATAGAGGATACTGGGGTTCCATTTAGTACCATGGTGTATAGACGGGTCCACTAGGAGCCATGGCCACTTTATGAATTTGATAGTGTGGGCTGGCTCCTCCCTCTATGCCCCACCTACCGGACTCAGTCTAGGAAACTGTGCCCGTGGAAACGGACATACTTTGAGAGGATATAAAGGATAGTGGTGAGATTCCGAACCAGCACACACAAACCAGAGGAAAGCTATGCTAACCCAACTTTAAAAGGAGAACAGCAACAGCTGAACCAACAATACTTAACCAAGTAACAGTGCAGGAATAACGAAACACCAGGTGGGCGCCCAGTATCCCCTACGGACCACGAGAAAAGGATTTACCGGTAGGTAATTAAAATCCTATTTCTCTTACGTCCTAGAGGATATTGGGGTTCCATTTAGTACCATGGGGATGTACCAAAGCTCCCAAACTGGGTGGGAGAGTGCTGAGGTTCCTGCAGAACTGATTGACCAAACTGAAGGTCCTCAGAGGCCAAAGTATCGAACTTGTAAAATTTAGCAAACGTGTTCGAACCAGACCAAGTAGACGCTCGGCAGAGCTGTAAAGCCGAGACACCCCGGGCAGAGCCCACCGACCTAATAGAGTGGACCTGTACAGATTTTGGAACCGGCAAACCTGCTATGGAATAAGCATGTTGGATAGTGTGCATGATCTATTGTGCAATTGTCTACTTTGAAGCAGGATACCCAATTTTATTGGGATCATAGAGAAAGAACAGCGAATCGGATTTCCTGTGATGAGCTGTCCTCTTCACGTATACCTTCAAAGCCCTCACAACATCCAAAGACTTTTAAGTAGCAGAGGTGTCGTTGACAACCGAAACCACAATAGGTTGGTCGATGTGAAATGCAGACACCACTTTAGGAAGAAATTGTTGACAAGTTCTGAGTTCAGCTCTATCCTCATGGAAAAACAAATCAGAATCAGCTTTATTGGCCAGGTATACTTGCGTATACCAGGAATTTGTCTTCGGTTTGCTATACAACAGCTAAGTAGGTAACAGATAAGCAGGTGGCAGGTGGGGGGGGGCAAGTAAAGTCACACAGATAGATATACCGTAGGGACACAAGTTAGTTACATGTACGTCTAGTCCAGGGATGGGGAACCTTTCGGCCCTCCAGCTGTTGTTGAACTACACATCCCAGCATGCCCTGCAACAGTTTTAGCATGGCCAAATAGCAAAACTGTAGCAAGGCATGCTGGTATGTGTAGTTCAACAACAGCTGGAGGGCCAAAGGTTCCCCATCCCTGGTCTAGTCAGTCAATGTTCAGGAGTTCAGCAGGCGGACCGCTTGGGGAAAGAAACTTTTGAGGCTTCTGGTGGACCTGGCGGGGACGGCCCTGTAACGCCTGCCTGAAGGAAGCAAGTTAAACATGCTGTGGCCGGGGTGTAGCTGGTCTTTTACTATCTACATTGCCCGCTTTTTAGCTCTGGACAGGTACAGGTCCTGGACTGAGGGAAGGTCGGCCCCGATGATCTTCTCTGCGGTTCTGACCACCTTTTGGAGCCTGCGTCTGTCCCTCGCGCTGGCGGAGCTGTACATACGAGTATCGAGGAGCACAGTACCGACTCCACAATCGCGGAGTAGAAGAGGAGCAGAAGCTTCTGTGGGATGTTGAACTTCCTTAGTTGCCTGAGGAAGAACAACCTCTGCTGCGCTTTCCCAACAGTGGCGTCAGTGTTGGACCCCCATTTAAGGTCCCGGGAGATTGTGGTCCCTAGAAACTTGAAGGAGTCCACTAGCGATACCACACTGTCAGCAATCGTTAGCGGAGGTGCACTAGATGACTTCTTCCTGAAGTCCACTATCATCTCGACAGTTTTGAGGGGGTTGAGCTCAAGGTTGTTGTGGATGCACCACTGGGCCAACCGGTCTACTTCCCGTCTATAGGCCGATTCGTCCCGGTCCTTGATGAGGCCGAAGACGGTGGTGTCATCGGCGAATTTGATGATCTTTACTGATTGCGCCTCTGAGGTACAGTCATTTGTGTACAGGGAGAAGAGCAGGGGTGAGAGGACACAGCCCTGAGGGGCCCCTGTACTGATGGACCGCGCTTGAGAGGTGAATTCCCCCGCTTTCACCACCTGTGTCCTATCTGTCAGGAAGTCTACTATCCAGGAACAGGTAGCTTCTGGGACCCCTAGGTAAAGTAATTTGGGGTGGAGGATGCTGGGGACGATTATATTGAAGGCCGAGCTGAAATCGACAAACAGGACCCTCGCGCAGGTACCGGGAATGTCTAGGTGCTATAGAAAGTAGTGCAGGCCAAGGTTGACTGCATCCTCGACACACCGATTTGATCGATAGGCGAACTGCAGGGGGTCCAGTTGGGGGCCAGTCACAGTTTTCAGGTGATTCAAAACCAGACGCTCAAACGTTTTCATGACTACAGACGTCAGTGTAATCGGCCTGTAGTTGTTCAGGTTCGTGATAGAGGGTTTCTTGGGGACCGGGACGATAGTAGACCTTTTGAGGCAGGAAAGGACTTTCTGTAGCTCCAGCGATTTGTTGAAGATCTTGGTGAATATGGGGGTGAACTGATCCGCACATGCTCTTAGGGCACATGGTGACACTCCGTCAGGACCCGGCGCTTTCCTGGGTTTGGCCCTTTTGAACAATGCCTCCACCTCTTCTTGGGCGACTTGCAGTGCCTGGGGTTGGCCGTTGGTGTTCGGGGCATCGTAGAGGTGATTGTTTGGGTTGCAGGGGACTTCTTTTGCGAACCTGCAATAAAAGTGTTAATTTCGTCTGCTAGATCTTGGTGCATGGTGGTGGACTTCAATGTTTTCCTATAGTTGGTTATGGATTGCATTCCTTTCCATACAGATACGGGGTCATTGGTGGAGAGATCAGCTTGTCCGAGAACCGCTTTTTTGCTAGTTTGCTTCCTTTAGTCAGAGAGTTCCTAGTATGGTTGTATAGTGCTCTGTCACCACTGCTATAGGCCTCCTCTTTGGCTCGACAAAGTTGCCTGAGCTGGGCATTGAACCAGGGCTTGTTGTTGTTGTAAATGCGGTAAGTCTTGGTAGGTACACACATGTCCTCACAGTAGCTGATGTAGGATGTGACAGTGTCTGTCAGGTCATTCAGGTCGGTTGCCGAGGCTTCGAAGACCCCCCATTCCGTGCAGTCAAAGCAGGCCTGGAGCTTCATCTTGGCCTCATTGGTCCATTTCTTAACAGTCTTGAAGACAGGCTTAACCGCTCTCAGCTTCTGTGTATAGGTAGGGAGTAGGTGGACGAGGCAGTCGTCAGTTAGGCCGAGTGCAGCACGCGGGATAGACCGGAAGGCAGACTTGAGGGTAGTGTAGCAGTGATCAAGGGTGCGCCCTTCTCTAGTGGGACACGTGACTTGTTGTTTGTACTTAGGTAGCTCCTTGCTCAGGTTAGTTCTGTTGAAGTCGCCCAGTACTATAAGCAGAGAGTCTGGGTGATTTTGTTCCATGTCGGATAGGGGCTTTTGTGAGACATTGCCCCCAGCTCCAACACTTAGCTTGCTGAAGCCAAGGCCAACAGTGTGACGGTCTTCCATGTAAGATATTTTACGTCCACCTCCTGTAACTGTTCAAACCAGTCCGATTGGAGGAACTGCAGCACCAAATTGAGATTCCAAGGTGCCGTGGGAAGCACAAAGGGAGGTTGGATGTGCAGAACACCTTTCAAGAATGTCTGGACCTCAGGGAGAGAAACCAATTGTTTTTTAAATAAAATGGACAAGGCCGAAATTTGGACTTTTATGGAGCCCAGACTTAGGCCCACATCCACACCTGCCTGCAGAAAAAGCAGGAAACGTCCCAGATGAATTCCACTGCAGAATAATTTCTGCTCTCACACCAAGAGACGTATTTCTTCCAAATACGGTGGTAATGTTGGATCATAGTCGGGATAACTTTGTTAGGGATCCCTCTTCTGGCTAGAATCAGCAGTTCAACTTCCATGCCATCAAACGTAGCCCCGTTAAGTCCTGATAGACGAACGGGCCCTGTTGCAGAAGATCCTCGCAAAGAGATAGAGGCCACGGATCTTCGAGGAGCATCTCCAGAAGGTCCGCGTACCAGGCCCTTCTTGGCCAGTCCGGAACAATAAGTATTGCTTGAACCTTTTCCCTTTTTATTCTTTTTAGAATTCTTGGGATCAGAGGAAGTGGAGGAAACACGTATACCATCTGATAGACCCATGGAGTCGTCAGAGCATCTATCACCACTGCCTGTGGGTCTCTTCACTTGGAACAATACCGCTTGAGCTTCTTATTGAGACGAGAGGCCATTACGTCGATTTGTGGATATCCCCATCGGGTGGTATTCATGTGACCGCCGGTCAGCTGACCGACAGTCACATGACCTCCTCCGTGAGCCCGACGGCTCACTATCCCGATGGTCGGCATGCCGACCAACAGGGACTATTTCCACTCGTGGGTGTCCACGACACCCACAGAGTGGGAATAGAACCCGTGGCGACCGCAGGTCGCCACCGAGCCCACAGCATGGCGAGCGCAGCGAGCCCGCAAGGGGCTTGCTGCACTCGCCCCTCCCCGCCGGGATCCCGGCGTCGGTATGCTGCCGGGATCCCAGCGTCGGTAAGGTGACCGGCGGTCAGGAGACCGCCGGTCACCAGTACTACACCCATCCCCATCAACGTGTCAAGCACCTGAACACTTCCGGGCGAAGGCCCCACTCTCCCGGGTGCAGGTCGTGTCTGCTGAGGAAGTCTGCTTCCCAGTTGTCTACTCCTGGAATGAAGACCACTGACAATGCCACTGCTTTTTTTTTCTGCCCAGAGGAGAATTCTTGACACCTCTGACATTGCTGCTCTGCCTTTCGTTCCACCTTGTCGGTTCACGTATGTCACTGCCGTCACATTGTCCGAATAGACCTGAATGGCCTGATCTTGAAGAAGATATGAGGCCTGCAGAATGGCGTTGTATATGGCCCTGAGTTCCAGAATGCTGATTGGAAGGATGACTTCCTGACTTGACCATCTTCCTTGAAACTGCACCCCCTGGGCGACTGCTCCCCAACCTCTGAGGCTTGTGTCCATGGTTAACAGGATCCAGTTTTGAATTCCGAACCTCCGACCCTCGACGAGGTGAGAAGTCTGTAGCCACCACAGAAGGGAGATCCTGGCTTTTGGTGACAGACGGTTCTTCTGGTGCATGTGAAGATGCGATCCGGACCATTTGTCCAGCAGATCGAGCTGGAAGGGTCTTGCGTGAAACCTTCCGTATTGAAGCGCCTCGTAAGAGGCCACCATTTTTCCCAGAAGGCGAATGCATAGATGCACCGATATCCGGATTGGCTTCAGGACATCCTGAACCATCGACTGGATTACCAATGCTTTTTCCAACGGAAGGAACACTTTCTGCGACTCTGTGTCCAGTATCATTCCCAGGAATGGAAGCCTCCGTGTTGGCTCTAGGTGACATTTCGGAAGGTTTAGAATCCACCCGTGATCCTGGAGAAGTTTGGTTGAGAGACCATTGCTGTCCAGCAACCTCTCCCTGGATGGGGACTTTATCAGAAGATCGTCCAGGTATAGAATTATATTTACTCCTTGTTTGCGGAGTATAAACATCATCTCCGCCATCACTTTGGTGAATACCCTCGGTGCAGTGGAGAGACCAAATGGCAGGGCCTGGAACTGGTAGTGACAGTCCTGCAGTGCAAACCGTAGATAAGCCTGTTGAGGCGGCCAGATCGGAATGTAAAAATACGCATCCTTGATATCCAGTTACACTAGGAATTCCCCTTCCTCCAGACGTGAGATCACTGCTCTCAGAGACTCCATCTTGAACCTGAACACTCTTAAGAATGGGTTCAAGGACCTGAGGTTCAGAATCGGCCGTATTGAACCGTCCGGTTTCGGTACTACAAACAAGTTGGAATAGTACCCCTTGTTGTGCAGATGAGGTGGAACTGGAACAATGACTTGAGTCTATACCAGTTTTTTGGATGGCCTGCTGTAAAGTTATACTTGCCTCTTGTGAAGCTCTTGGAACTCCAGTCTGTAGCCCTGGGAAATAAGATCTATGACCCAGGGATCCCGGCACGAACTTGACCATATGTGACTGAAGAATTTTAGTCGGGCTCTCACCTGACAGCCCTCCAGGCATCACAGTTCACCATCGTGCTGAAAGCTTTGAGGAAGCAGAGCCTGAGCTCTGTTCCTGAGCACCTGCAGTTGTTGGTTTGCGTGGTTTACTTCTTGCGCCTCTGGAGGTCATAGAAGCACCTATGGATTTGCCCTTAAACTTGGCCGTTCGAAAGGACTGTAAATTTGAAACTGAATAAGCTTTCCCGGGGGAGCTGTGGAAGGAAGATACGTAGACTTACCCGCAGTAGCTTTGGAGATCCATTTGTCTAGTTAATCTCCAAACAAGACCTCTCCTGTGAATGGTAGGCCTTCCACGCCTTTCCTGGAGTCTGCATCAGCAGTCCACTGGCGTAGTCACAAGCCCCTGCGTGCTGACCATGCCATAGCGGTGGTGCGTGCGTTAAGCAATCTATCTCTTTTATGGCTTCCACCATAAAGTTCGCAGAGTCCTGTATATGCTGCAGGAGTAAAACAACATCCCCCAGACAAGGAATCTAACCCCTCAATTAGGTTACCTGACCATTTAGCAATGGCTTTTGTGATCCACGCACATCCAATAGTGGGTCTCTGGGCAGCTGTGTACAATGATTTAAGTGTAGTCTCAATTTTACGATCAGCCGTGTCTATTAGGGAGGCTGCACCAGGGACAGGCAATACAATTATTCGTGACAGCCTAGAGACTGATGCGTCCACTATCGTTGGATTTTCCCATTTTTTACCTATCCTCCAAAGCACAGGTTCTCAAACTCGGTCCTCAAGACCCCACACAGTGCATGTTTGGCAGATCTCCTCACAGAATTGCAAGCGAAATAATTAGCTCTATCTGTGGGCCTTTTAAAATGTGTCAGTGAGTAATTAATACACCTGTGCTCCTGCTGGGTTACCTGCAAAACATGCACTGTGTGGGGTCCTGAGGACCGAGTTTGAGAACCTGTGCTCCAGAGGAAAAGATGAGAGCAACCTTTTAAGGATTTGAAATTTCTTATCAGGATTAATCCACGGTTCTTCAAACGGTATTCAATTCCTTTGACGCAGGAAAAGTGACTGAGGACTTCTTTTGACATTAAAATAAGATTCCTCACACTCCTCTGACACCTTATCAAGCATTTGCAGAACATCTCTGATAGCCTCTATAAGAGCCTCTATTCCCTGTGACAGAGTATTATCCCACTCCCTCCAAATCCACCTCGCCCTCCTCCATGTCTGACCCATCAGCATCAAAGTCAGACTGCAGGATATGGGCCAGAGATCATTTTTGCAGACAAATGGGAGGGGATTGAGACGCTGGTTTGGGGACTAAGGGGGATATCCAATTATCCCTGGTAAAGCATCTTTTTCTAATGTTTCACCGATTTGTTTTACAGGCTATCCAGATGGATCGCCTGTAAAAAAAAACCTTCTCCCGAAAACACATAGGTTCAGTGAAACCTGTGTGTTTTTGTGTGAATCAGCCCCGTTTTCGTCCGAAAACGGGCTGTTTCCAGGGATTCTGCTTCACCTGCCGGAGGCTAATTAGCTAGCCCCCGGCGGGACAATTAGCCCCGGTAATTTACTGGGGCTAATTGGATAGCCCCCTAAATCTCTGTTCATAAACTCATCCACAGTCTGTCTTAAGTATTGCTTCTCTTTCTCATTGTGGGATAATTTCGTAGAAATATTGGAGATCATTCCTTTAATGGAATTAACCCACTTCGGTTCAGTCCCGCTATTATGGGAAGGTGCACTGCCCTGAGTACCCAGTAGTGAGTCCCCTGGTGAAGAGGAACACTCCGCTATACAAGAAACACACTCTTTGCCTGACGCCTGACACACACAGGAAAAGGTTAAGCACACGTAACCCACAAAGAGCCCTTCAGGGAGACACAGAGTTGTTTGGACAGAGAAGAATATACAGCGCTGATTGACACAGTGAGATCTGCACAATATGTATTTAATGTTTGTTTAAAAAACCTTATACAATAAAAACATTTCAAGCTAAATGAATGGGCACAAAAATCTATGTCTCACAATTAAATCTTTGGTGGACTTTGAGACCTAGTAAATATTAGCACCAACTAGCATATATATAAGCACCAATTAGCATAAATTGACCAAGCATGAAAACAGTCATTAATACGGACCAAGTGCATAATAATTCATCCAATTGGATGTGGTTACCAAGTCTGTGTTCCGGTTAAAGAGGCTCCCATAGATGCAAGTTCGTATAGCAATGCCAACAATTTGTGGAGTCCTGGTTCACAGTTAAATGAGTACTCCGTGTTCACGGATCCGCAGGAGCTTGGGCACACTATAAAGACTTAAACTGGGTGTGAACTGGCTCCTCCCTCTATGCCCCTTCTCCAGACCTCAGTTAGAAAACTGTGCCCAGGAGAGACGGACATTTCGAGGAAAGAATTTATAATGTAAACACAGTGAGTGTTATACCAACACACACCACGAACATACCGCAAGACATGGCCTTCAACAGAATACCAGCCCACGTTACGAAAAACAAACAGCCATATGCTGAGAGAATATGTAACACAACCTGTGTGTCAACCCAACCAATAATAAGAAACCACATGCCAAGGCATGAACAATGTCAGCGATAACCTGACAGAGAAGTAACACCACAAAGAGCAACCAAAATGAATAACAGCAGACACAGTACGCACTGGGACGGGCGCCCAGCATCCTCTATGGACTAGGAGAAAAGGATTTACCGGTAGGTATTAAAATCCTATTTTCTCTTACGTCCTAGAGGATGCTGGGGACTCCAAAAGGACCATGGGGTCTATACCAAAGCTCCAGAACGGGCGGGAGAGTGCGGACGACTCTGCTGCACCGATTGAGCAAACATGAGGTCCCCATCAGCCAGGGTATCAAACTTGTAGAACAAAGGTGTTTGAACCCGACCAAGCAGTCACTCGGCAAAGATAACCCGCCGAAACACCTCGGGCATCCGCCCAAGGAGAGCCCATCTTCCTAGTAGAATGGGTCTCCCCCGACTTCGGTAACGGCAATCCAGCCGCAGAACTAGCACGCCGAATCGTATCACAGATCCAGCGTGTAACAGACTGCAGAAACGCAGGTGCTCCAAGCACGCTGGGAGCATACCGGACAAACAGAGCCTCTGTTTCCCCAAACTGAACCCAATTGGCGACATAAATCTTCAAAGCCCTGACTACATCGAGAGACTTTGAATCAGCTAAAGCTGAAGATACCACAGGCATCAAAAATGAAAAAGGCAGGTTTTTGATAAACACCTAAAACCCTTTTCGGCAAAACTACTATCCGAGTTCTCAATTCTATCCATGTGGAAGATCAAACAGGGCTCTTGTGAGACAACCCCGCTACTTCCGACAACCGCCGTGTGGTTGCCCAAAAGGCAAAAGCATGACCACTCTCCAAGAGAGAAATTTTAACACAACCTTTAATAACGGTTCCACTCAGTGAAACACAAGAAACGCTACCCCATGTCAAGATCCCACTGTGCCAATGGGGCACTAATGGAGGTTGGATGTGCAGTACTCCTTTCACCAAAGTCTGAACTTCCGGAAAGGTGGCCAATTCTTTTTTATTTTTTTGAAAGAAACTTTATAAGGCCAAAACTGCCCTGAAACGGAGCCTAACTTTAGGCCCGCATCCAGACCTGCTTGCAAAGAATGGAGAAGAACGACTCAGCCGAAAGTCTTCCGTAGGAGCCTCTTAGATTCACACCAAGACACATATTTACTCCAAATACGGAGGTAAGGCTTCGCCGTTACTTCTTTTCTAGCCTGAAGAAGTGTGGAAATGACCTAGCTGGAAATACCCATTCAGACTAGGATATGGCGTTCAACCGCCACACCGTCAAACGCAGCCGCGTAAAGTCCTGATACACGCATGGATCATGCTGTAACAGTTCCTCCCATAGAGGAAGAGGCCAGGGATCTTCTATGAATAAATCTTGAAGAACTGTATACCAAGCCCTGCTTGGCTAGACCGGAACAATGAGGATCGCCGGAACCTCTGTTCTTCTTACGTTTACCACCTTCAGCAGAGTGAAAGCGGAGGGGACACATAGACCGACTGAAAACACCCAAGGTGTCACGAGGGCGTCCACTGCTATAGCTTGAGAGTCCCATGACCTGGAACCATATTCCTGAGGTCTCTCAGTGAGGCGAAACGCCAACATACCCAATTGAGGCACTCCTCCAATACTTCCCGATGATGACTGCATTTTTCCCGGACGGAGATCACATCAGCAGAGGAAACTATTTCTCCGACGTTTACCTCAATGCCACCTTGTCGTTCCACCCTAGCAGCTTCCTTACGCCACTGCAGTCAAGTCGTCTGACAGAACTAACACGAGCAGATCACGAAGAATACGTTTGTCGAAAATAGCTCTCAATTCAAGAAAGCTTATTGTATACAAGCTTTCCAGCTTGACCTTTCCCTCCGACAATACGTCCCTGGCAAGGACTGCTCCCCAGCCTCGGAGATCTGCATGCATGGACACCAGGGCCAATATTTACTAAGAATTCGAGTTTGTCCGTTTTGTGTTTTTTTTTCTAAGTCCCAATCCGGGAATTCACTAACCACCAATCTCGGCAGATTTGCAAAGTTCCGAAATACGAATGAATAGACCATCGTTCAAACACGGCTGTTATTTCATACAATACGGGCATTCACTATTCATTCGTATTTGGGTGTTAGTTTCTGAGTGCTCAAGTGCGGGTCTGTTTTTTTTCAATTCGTTAAAAAAAGCAGCAAAAAAATAGACCTGCTTTTTCCAGTCGAGTTTGGATAACCATGCACGGATCAGTGAGATCTGTGCATGGTTATCTATGGGAAAGGGTCTGTTTAGTGTAAAAATGTAAAAAAAATTGCGTGGGGTCCCCCCTCCTAAGCATAACCAGCCTCGGTCTCTTTTGAGCCGGTCCTGGTTGGAAAAATATGGGGGGGGAAATGACAGGGTTTCCCCCATATTTAATCAACCAGCACCGGGCTCTGCGCCTGGTCCTGGTTCCAAAAATACGGGGGACAAAAAGCGTAGGGGTCCCCCGTATTTTTGAAACCAGCACCGGGCTCCACTAGCCAGGTACATAATGCCACAGCCGGGGGACACTTTTATACTGGTCCCTGCGGCCCTGGCATTACATACCCAACTAGTCACCCCTGGCCGGGGTACCCTGGAGGTGTGGAAACCCCTTAAATCAAGGGGTCCCCCCTCCAGCCACCCAAGGGCCAGGGGTGAAGCCCAAGGCTGTCCCCCCCATCCAAGGGTGGCGGATGGGGGGCTGATAGCCTTTTGAAAAAATGTGAATATTGTTTTTAGTAGCAGTACTACAAGTCCCAGCAAGCCTCCCCCGCAAGCTGGTACTTGGAGAACCACAAGTACCAGCATGCGGTGGAAAAACGGGCCCACTGGTACCTGTAGTACTACTACAAAAAAAATACCCCCCAAAAAACAGGACACACACACTGTGAAAGTATAAGTTTATTACATACATGCACACCTCCATACATACATACTTACCTATGTTCCCACGAGGCTCGGTCCTCTTCTCCATGTAGAATCCTTGGGGTACCTGTGAAAAAAATTATACTCACAGAATCCAGTGTAGAATCAGACCTTTGTATAATCCACGTACTTGGCAAAATAATAAAACGGAAACCCGACCACGCACTGAAAGGGGTCCCATGTTTACACATGGGACCCCTTTCCCCGACTGCCAGGACCCCCCCTGACTCCTGTCAAAGAGGGTCCCTTCAGCCAATCAGGGAGCGCCACGTCGTGGCACTCTCCTGATTGGCTGTGTACTCCTGTAGTGTCTGTGAGGCAGCACACGGCAGAGATACAATGTTGCGCCTATGCGCTCCATTGTAGCCAATGGTGGGAACTTTGCGGTCAGCGGTTGACCGAAAGTAACCTCACCACTGACCGCAAAGTTCCCACCATTGGCTACAATGGAGCGCATAGGCTATCAGCCCCCCATCCGCCGCCCTTGGATGGTGGGGACAGCCTCGGGCTTCATCCCTGGCCCTTGGGTGGCTGTAGGGGGGGACCCCTTGATTTAAGGGGTTCCCACTCCTCCAGGGTACCCCGGCCAGGGGTGACTAGTTTGGTATGTAATGCCAGGGCCGCAGGGACCAGTATAAAAGTGTCCCCCGGCTGTGGCATTATGTACCTGGCTAGTGGAGCCCGGTGCTGGTTTCAAAAATACGGGGGACCCCTACGATTTTTGACCCCCATATTTTTGGAACCAGGACCAGGCGCAGAGCCCGGTGCTGGTTGATTAAATATAGGGGAACCCCTGTCATTTTTCCCCCCATATTTATTCAACCAGGACCGGCTCAAAGAGCCCGAGGCTGGTTGTGCTTAGGATGGGGGACCCCACGCAATTTTTTTCAGATTTTTAAATACTTTAATCAACTTTTTAAGGAACACAATGAAGCCCTGCACGGATCTCACAGATCCGGCCGGGATTCCTTGTGTTTTGTCAGGCAGTGTTTTACTCATCACTCCCGTAAAACACTGCCTGATATTACGAATCACATCGACAACGGAAAAAACGATTGTGCAAAACTCGGCAGCTTAGTAAATGATCGTATCAGGATTCAAAAAGTTGCAGTAAAATGCACCCGATACCATTCGAGTTCAAACACCCTTCAAAACGGCCAAAACACGAATCTTTGTAAATATACCCCCAGGATCTAATCCTGGATCCCGAACCTTCATCCCTTTAAAGGTGAGAACCGAATAGATACCACAGGAGAGATGTCCTGGCCCATAGGATTATAATCCGGTGCATGTGTAGGAGGGACCCGGACCACCTTCCAACTGGTCCCTTGAAAACCACTCTGGCATTTGGGCTGCTCACTAAAAAACCCATCTGTTTCATTAACGGAACCTATTGATGGATTGTCACAGCAAACCTGATCCGAGTCTGGATCCTCAGACCTCTTTCCACAGGAAAAACACAGAACCTTAACCGGTCAGTATCTACTCAGATATCCACCTCCGACATCTGCGTCGATGGGAACAACATCCAATCGCTGTGTTGAAGAACAGTCAGAGAGAAACAACGACCTGCACCACTTGTTTCTTGACCTCGCCTTAAAGAGGAGAGCATCTCAGTAGAGAATAACAATGGCTCTTACTATGGAAAGGAACCATCATACTGCCATCACTCCGGTGAAATGGCAAAGACAATCCTGGATATCCACCAAGGTAATCTGAATGCGGAGAACAACGCATGTAAACCTCTCTTTTTTTTTTTTACAGGTACATCAGGACAATGCACTGAACCTGATGCACCTCAGTATGGTGTCGCGTACAACCTCCCCTTCCAAAGGGGAAACGGCAAGATCTATTAGAAAAACAGTGAGGAGAAACATCTGTAACTCAGAAGGTCCCCATTCGGATTCTATAAAAAACTCACAGGTCCTAGTCTATTCCCGGACTAACTGAAAATTAGTAGACGAGTCCCCACCGGAATGGGGTCCAACCAGATAGATTCAGCGACCAGTGGTGGACGTGGTAGAACATAAACCGACATCCGCTTCTGCAAACCTAACAAGGCTGCAGAACACTTACCTTTTCACCTTCCACTGTCTGCACAGAAAGGAAAAAGAAAGAACGGTATCAAACCGGTTAAAACGACTGCATCCCACAAAAGAATGCGTCACCAACCGTTGTGAAGGAGTCTAACTCACGAAGTCAGGCTTACCAGTGGCATCCGCCGAGATTGACTGAACTGAGGCATCCCCAAACAGCTGTATACCGTCCCTCCAGTATCTCTCGGAGACATCCTCAGCATTTCCCCGGCCACGCCTCCTGCAATGTTATAAAGTAGAATCAACATAAACAGCCTTACCCACTCTCTGTAGGGTAATTCTATCAGATACCTATCCGAATATAACACTCCCCCATATGCATGCAATGCAAATAAGTCCAAAGTATAAAAATAAAATATCACTTAGCTTCCTGTGTATGATCCTTTGCGACCGGGCCCCGCATCGACCAGGAGTTGACTGCCACAGTATGCTCTCCGCGTCGGGAAGAGAATAAACATTTGGACCCCTTGAGAGGATCAAAGACCAACTCGTCACGGCCGATCTGGAGCTTAATCAACAGAGCGACCAGCACATGAGAAGAAATACTATTACTTCAGCATTCATGAATACACATAATGTAATACACAATATAACACACATATCGTAACTATGTATATATAGCTATATATATATATATATATATATATATAACATATACATAAGTGGGATGTCCAGACCCGCCAGGTCCCTAGTGACAGTAATGTATTCTGAATATGTATGACCATGTACTGACATGCCCTAATAGTGGATCTAGCAGGAAAGTTAAGGTTGACAGAAAATGTAGTAGTCGTCGACAGCAGGGAATTAGTAAGCAGGCAAAAAATAACATTCTCGGAACCCCGAGGTGTCCGAGGTAAGCATACATATATAAATTCAATAACACTCCCCCCACATATACCTATAAATACATATACAGGTATAAGGCCGTTATGTTAATTTTCACCCAGTAATTACAGCTGATGCCGTCAGGGCACCCGCATACGACTGTGTCTCCCATATCGTGTTTACTATTTACAAGCATACAACTACCGACCTGCTGACACTGCATCTTCTGAATCAAGTACCAACAGGGGTCGGCGATGCCGACAGTGCTCCCCACAGCTGCTTGTGACAGAGCCCTCACACATGTCGACGAAAAACTATAGTGGGTAACCTGACAGGAAAAACTCAGATATACATGCACCACAACAATGATTATACGCCCATTATGGAAAATAGTGCTATATTCTTCTCCATATAGCACTAAAACACTGTGCCCCCCCTTGCTTGTGCTGTATACATAGCCTTGGCGGGGACATGGAGGAAAATGGCGCTGAATCAGTTGTGAGGGCTAAGCAACGCCCCTTCCCGGCGCGCTTAAGCCCGTTCGAAAATAATGTTCTTTATGTCAGCGGGGGTTCCTATACAGTGTCTACCCACTGTATATTACTCAGCCTCCCTTAAAAACTGTATATATTGCTGCCCAGGGCGCACCCCCCCCCCCTCCGCACCCATGGAAGCTGGCGGCGCGGGAGAAATGGCACGCAGCGCGCTGTATTATGCTGGCAGGGGTCTGGGACACGGTGCCCACCGAAAATGCTTTACATGTCAGCCCTTTTAAAAGAACCGTAACTTGCTGCCCAGGGCGCCCCCCCCCCCAGCGCCCTGCACCCGTGTAAACCGGCGGCGCGGGACCAATGGCGCGCAGCATGCTGTAACATGCTGGCGGGGGTATGAGACACGGTGCCCGGGCACCGAAAATGCTTTCTATGCCAGCCGTTATAAGAAATCTGGGGTAAATTTACTAAGATGGAAGTTCTATTTAAGATGGGATGTTGCCCATAGCAACCAATTAGATTGCACTTCTCATTTATCTAGCACCTTCTAGAAGATAATACCTGGCATTTGATTGGTTGCTATGAGCAACATCCCATCTTAAATAGTAAATGTACCCCTCAGAGTCTGAGCTTGCTAGATATACCTTAAGGAAAAGGCAGGCAGATCTACATACATTGGGTGTGATGCTGTAGAACTCCCAATGCCATAATGCCTAATGCTAACACCATGTGTGAGGAAAAAGGGCTACTTATAAGTAATTGTTTTAAAAACATTCACTTCCATTGTGTATCAGGAATATAACCCTGCTTCAAATACCTTATAATTGTATTTATTATACTTTAGGTGCTAACATTGGTGCAAATGTCATAGAATTTGGGGCTTTATATACATCTAGTCCAAAAACCTTAACAGATCTTAAAGGGTTTTGTGACCGTATGACCTCGCTCCACATGGTGATCACAGATCATTTGATCCCTCTGACTTGGAATATTAGGAATTCTCTCTAACCATCAGTAACCTCCTGTTACTGATTCCATCCACTGCACTGGGTGGGTAACTAGCTGCCACCACCAAGCTCCTACAATGGCACTTGGAACCACTTGTACCACCCAGGCTCCTACACTGGCACCTGGAACCATTTCTCCCAGGCTCCTACCTCCGGTACCTGGAACCACCTACTTCTGGGTATATGTGGATACACTTCTGCAACATCTCCTAGTTAGTGTAGGCTAATTACCACTAGTCCCTCACCATGGACCAGTCTCTTGCAGGGTAGCTAGCTCAATGCAGAGCAGCCGGAGAATGGATACAGTTTTGCACTATTCTGGTGGTAACAGGATACAGCAGTCGTTTTAGAGGCAAGATGTTTATTGCTCAAGGTCTTTATAAGGACTAAGGGGTCTATTTATGAAGCAATGAACATAATGAAGAAGTGAGCCAGTGGAGAAGTTGCCATGAGATGGATGTTTCACCTAGGGTATGTGTTCCTACCATTACCTTTTATAACTCGCACATTGAAGAAAATCAGGGAAGAGCAGGTGACGGAAGTAGCAGTACTGCCTTACTGGCCAAGAAGAGCATGGTTTTCAAATGCACTAGAAAAGGCAATAGCAGAACTTTGGGTATTACCAATCAGATCACATCTATTAACTCAGGGACAACTACTTTATCCGAATGTAGTAGGCTGCAATTTAACGGTATGATTTTTTTGTGGAAACTGCTAAAACAAAGAGGACTTTCTGACCAAGTAATTCAGGTCCTCCCATAGGCAAGAAAGAAAAATTCCTCACAGGTTTATTACAGTAACTGGAAAACTTTTGTTTACTGTACAAGAACGAAGTTTGATGCTATGAAAGCAGACACTTCACAGGTCCTGCAGTTTTTACATTATGACTTTATGAAAGGACTAGGTACAAATATCAGCCATCAGTGTGTTTTTGGACAGAAAACTTGTGAAAAAGCACTTGGTTAAAATATTCTGTCAGGCAATCAAGTGAATTCATCCACAGATCAGATTATTTATATCTCCATGGGAAATAACCCTAACTCTGAATGCCTTCATGTCACCTCCTTTTAAGCCCTTACAGAAGGGCCTTTAAAATACTTGACCTGAAAAGTGGTTTTCCTAATTGTGATCACATCAACCAGGAGAGTGAGCTAGTCACAGGATTTATAGGTGGATCAGCCATTTTTTAATATCGTGCCAGAGAGAGCTGTATTATGAATAAAACTAAGTTTTCTTCCAAAATGTAGTTTCCTCACTTCACCTCAACCAACACATCACACTGCCATCATTCTTCCCTCAACCAAAGGATGAGAAGGGAAAAAATAGGAATTTAATACCTACCCGTAATTCCTTTTCTCCTTGTCCGCAGTGGATACTGGGGCCTTGTACTTTAGTACCATGGGGTATAGATCGGGTCCACTGGAGCCCGGCACTTTTAGTGTGTGTATGTGTGTGCTGGCTCCTCCCCTCTATGCCCCTCCTACAAGACTCAGTCTAGGAAAACTGTGCCCGAGGAGACGGACATAACACGAGAGAAGAACAAAACAACAGCGGTGAGGCAACAAGCCAACACACAACCATAAACAAAAGGAGGGTGCTAACCAGAACAGAAGATAGCAACACCAACCTAACCCGGATAGCACAGCTATCCTAACAACAGAATGGGACCGCAACGTCGGTCCAACCAAACACTTACATAGGTAAGCAGGAACAAAGCACTGAGGTGGATGCCCAGTATCCACTACGGACTAGAAGAAAAGGAATTACCGGTAGGTATTAAATTCCTATTTTCTCTTACGTCTTAGTGGATACTGGAGTCTTGTACTTTAGTACCATGCGGAATTCCCAAAGCTCCCAAACGGATGGGAGAGTGCTGAGACCCCTGTAAAACCGCTTGATCAAACTGAAGGTCATCCTTGGCCAAAGTATTGAACCTATAGAATGTCACAAAAGTGTTCGAACCAGACCAAGTAGTAGCTCGGCACAATTGTAGGGCCGACACACACCCCGGGCAGCCACCCAGGAGGACCCCACCGACCTTGTCGAGTGGGCCTGAATAGACGTCGGCAAGGGCAGAGCCGCTGACGTATGGGCCTGTTGAATGGTCAACCTGAGCTAATGAGCAATAGATTGCTTAGAAGCAGGCTGACCAATCTTGGAGACATCATAAAGGACAAACAGCAAGTCAGATTTCTGATGATGGGCCGTCCTTTTGACATAAATCTTCAGAGCACTGACCACATCCAAGGTCTCAGGGCCAATGAAAGCGTCAGACAACACTGGAACCACAATAGGCTGATTCACATGAAAAGCTGACACCACTTTAGGCAAAAATTGAGGACGGGTCCTCAGTTCCGCCCTGTCTTCATGAAAAATCAAATAAAGGCTCTTACAGGATAAGGCCCCTAATTCCGAGACACGACGGCAGACGCCAAAGCCAATAGCCTCACAGTGTTCCAGGTGAGAAAATTCAACTCCACCCTATGTAAGGGTTTAAACCAGTCCGATTGGAGAAAGGACAGAACCACATTGAGGTCTCACGTAGCCGTGGAAGGTACAAAGTGTGGATGTATATGAAGAACTCCCTTCAGGAAAGTCTGTTCTTCTGGCAACAGGGCAAGTTGTTTTTGGAAGAAAATAGAGAGCGCCGAAATCTGGACTTTGATGGAGCCTAAATGTAGGCCCATATCCACCCCCCGCTTGCAGGAAAAGTAGAAAACGACCAATTCTAAATTCCACAGGAGAAACCTTTCTACTTTCACACCAGGAAATACTTTTTCCAGATATGATGATAATACTTTGACGTCGCCATCTTCCTGGTCTGGCCCATGGTGGAAATAACCCTGGAGGGAAGACCCTTTCTTGCTAGAATCTTCCTCTCAACTTCCAAGCCATCAAACGTAGCCGCTATTAGTCTGGATAGTGGAACGGGCCTTGCTGAAGATCGTCTTGGAGCAGCAGAGGCCAGAGACATGGTCAGGAGGTCTGAGTACCACGCCCATCGAGGCCAATCCGGTGAAATTAGAATTGACTGAATGCTTTCCCTTCGTAGCCTTTTTAGCACCCTTGGGATCAGCGACGGAGGAGGGAACAGGTATCAAAACTGGTACATCCACAGTGTCGTCAACACGTCCACTGCTACAGCCTGCGGATCCCTCGTTCTGGAACAGTAACGGCATAACTTCTTGAAGAGAAGCCATCAGATCTATCTATGGACAGCCCCACCAGTGAATTATCTGTTAAAACACCTGGGGATGTAGGCCCCATTCCCCCAGATGGAGGTCGTGTCTGCTGAGGAAGTCCGCTTCCCAGTTGTCCACGTCTGGAATTAATATGGCGGAAATGGCCATTGCGCGTTGGCCTCCGCCCAGAGGAGGATTGACACCTCTTGCATTGCCGCTCTGCTTCTTGTTCCCCCGTTTTCCGACTGAACCTGGATCTTTCAGGAGATGAGAAGCCTGCAGAAGGGCATTGTAAATTGCCCTGAGTTCCAGGATGTTTATTGGCAGAGCCGATTCCTGTCTCGACCATATCCCTTGGAACTGGATCCCTTGGGTCACAGCCCCCCAACCCCGGAGGCTGGCATCCGTTGTCAGTAGAATCCATAAGTGGATCTTGAAACCAGGTGAGGCACTTGTAGCCACCATAAAAGAGAAATCCGGTCACTTCCCGATGCATGTGAAGGTGAGAACCTGACCATTTGTCCAGTAGATCCAGCTGAAATGGCCGGGCATGGAATCGTCCATATTGGATTGCCTCGTAAGCAACCACCATCTTGCCCAGTAAGCGGATGCAAAGATGTATGGACACCTTGCGAGGACTTAGGACAGAGCGGACCATAGCCTGGATAGCCAAGGCCTTGTCCATCGGAAGAAACACCTTTTGAGACACTGTGTCCAGTATCATACCCAGGAACTGAAGACGTTGGATCGGTTCCAGGTGAAATTTCTGAAAATTTACCCATGATACGTAAGTAGGCGAGTTGTCAAATTGATGCAGTGCAGCAGACGCTCCATGGACACAGCCTTCATGAGGAGATCTTCCAAGTAGGGGACTATGTTGACTCCCATCATGCGCAGTTGCAGCATCATCTAAGCCATGAAGACCCTCGGAGCTGTGGCTAATCCAAAGGGTAAGGCCTGAAACTGGAAATGGTCATCCAAAATGGCGTAACTGAGGTAAGCCTGATGAGGTCACATGGGAATATGTAGGTAAGCATCCTTGACATCCATAGACACCAGGAACTCCCCGTCCTCCAGAGCGGGCACCACCGCCCACAGAGATTCCATCTTGAACTTGAACACCCGCAGATACGGGTTTAGAGACTTCAGGTTCAAGATGGGGCGCACCGAACCGTCTGGTTTGGGAACGTCAAAAAGACTGGAGTAAAAACCGCTGTTGCGTAATGGAGGAGGTACAGGAACCACCAGCCCTGTCTGCAAAGGTTTTTGAATAGCCTCTTGCAAGGAAAATTTTGCTGTGGGTAAAGCTAGTAAACAGGACTTGAAAAATATGTGAGGGAGTGTTTAAAACTCACCCAAGGATCCCGGCATGGGCGTAGTGTTGAAGGCGAGCACCTACCTGAAATTCGCCTTGCTGCTGGGGCCAACTGTCACGTGGAAGGCTTAGCGGCAGGGGATCCGGTGGTCTTGTCCAGGGAGGCAGCAGCTGCAGGCTTATGGGACTTACCACGAGATCCTCTGGGAGTGGTGTAGACCCCTCGGTCTCTGCCTCTGAACATTGCCACACAAAAGGACTGCAAGGAGGGTCCAGTGTAAGAACGTCTAGCAGGTGGCGCAGCCGACGGCAGATAGGTAGGCTTACCCGCCATTGCTTGGAAGATCCATTTATTTAATTAGTCTCCAAACAAGGCATCACCTGTAAAGGGAATATTTTTTTACACCCTTTTTGGAATCAGCATCAGCTGACCACTGACGTAACCACAGAGCTCTGCGTGCCGAAACAGCCATAGCAGTAGTGCGGCCATTTATCTTACACAACTCTTTAATAGCCTCACTCATAAAATTTGCAGCATCCTGTATATGTTGCAGCAGAGTAATGACCTCATCCCGGGGCAGAGTCCAAACCATCAATAACATTATCTGACCACTTGACTACCGCCCTGGAAATCCACCCACAAACAATTGTGGGGCGTTGTGCTGCGCCTGCTGCCGTATATATATTGCCTTGAGCGTGGTCTCCCATCTTACAGTCAGCTGGCTCTTTTAGGGATATGCTCCCCTGGTACCGGCAGTACCAATTTTTTTGACAGTCTGGATACAGACTTCCTGTCCTCAGCAAGGAGGGGAAAAGTAGATAAAAACCTCTGAGGAATTTTTTATTTTTGATCAGTGTTTAACCAAGTCTCCCTAGCCAGGGAGTTTAACTCTTTAGACACCGGAAAAGTTGCTGAGCTCTTGGGTCTAACATTAAAGTATAACTCCTCATCTGGTTCCGCCTCCTGATCCGGTATGTGGAGAACCTCTCTTACAGCAAAAATGAGAGCCTCCACCCCAGGGGACAGAGAGCTGTCCTCATCCAATTCATCATCATCATCCACATCAGGCTGATTAGAATCAGACTGGAGCACCTGTGGCAGTGAGCGTTTATGTGACACCACTAGAGGGGGCTGAGTAGCCTTCTTGGCATCTGCTGCTTTAGGCACACAATCATTAAAATGTTTTAATACCTGTCTCTCTCTTTTAGCTGCAGCTAATTCCGAATTTAGATTTTGAATCATGCTTTGAAAGCTATCTAACCAGTCAGGTGCCTGTGGGCTAGCTCCCTGTGGAGATAAGGAACATTGCTCACATGAGTGACCCCACTGAAGAGGGGGTAGAATTGCAAGCAGCACAGATAACCATGTCAACAGACATCATACACAGAAGTAACACACCAATAGCCAACTGACCAACACCCCACACAGACCCTAGAGAGCCCCTGGAGTGACATTGAGGAGTGGACACCAGCACACAGAACACAGCAGCACAATGTGTAGAATTATGTGTATGACCTGATACTAGTGCAGCAGTGCTACTGCTGGTGCGCTTCCCCCTTGCTGTGACCCCATGGTACCAGTTTACAATCCGTAGCAGCGTGGGTTCTGGAGGAGCAGCGTGTATGCAGCCATTAAGATCCGCAGCAGCAGGAAATGGCGCCTTTCCGCCGCTGGTCCCGCTCCGGGAAGCCCCGCCCCTAACAATGTGTGATCAGCGCCTCAGGCACTCAGTGTCCTGTCAGCTGGGATTACGAATCATTAACCCTCAGGAGGTTGGTTCGATCCCCCCTCTAAGTCGAAGCAGGTAGTCTGGTTGCCAACCAGAGCTACCTGAAAATAATAAACTAAAATAACAATGAAGAAAAAATCTCTGGAGCTCCAGAGAAGTGCACCCGGCTCCTTGGGCACATTTTTCTAAACTGAGTCTGGTAGGAGGGGCATAGACAGGAGGAGCCAGCACACACATACACACACTAAAAGTTTTAAAATGTCAGGCTCCAGTGGACCCGATCTATACCCCATGGTACTAAAGTACATGCCCCAGTATCCACTAGGACGTAAGAGAAACATATGGTAGACTTCGTAGGAGCAATATCTATCTACTTACTCAGAGTAAAAGATGGCAGAAGATGTTTGATCTCCCAGGAGGACTCAAGAAATCTTATGTACCAACTATGAAAACTATTGCAAAATGGATTAAAGAAGTAAATGTCTTCATCTATAAGAAGGAAGGTTTTAAGGTACCCGAAATTCTTAATTCACACTCAACTAGGACGGTGTCGACATCATGGGAAAGGAAGGCGCAAGCATCAGTGAAGGACATCTGAGGAGCATCGGCTTGGTCCTCCATACATACGTTCACAAGTCACTATGCATTAGATTTGTCGGATACCCACTTTGGTAGTCAAGTTCTTCAAGAGGCACTTATATAAACAATGTACACTTGTTATGCAAATCCTTGAAGTTGTGACTGTTATTAGCCCTCCCTGTATTCTGCTTTTGTACATACCTGGGTAATGGCTGTCATGGAGGAATGAGGAAGAAAACATTAGATTGTACTCACCGATAATTGTCCCCCCCCCCCCCCCCTTAATTGTGTTTTTTTCAGCTACTGAGTCAGGTAAGACACTCAAGGGCCCCATACACTAGAACGATAATGCCCGATTTCGGGCATTCTGTCCGATATATTGGATTAAATCGGGCATTTTGGTGGTGTTTCCGATCCGATGCGCGTTCCCGTGTATATCGGATCGGATCCTCCAGATTGACCATGCTGCACTAGCGATCATGTCCGACCCCACAGGCATGGCTGGGATCGCCCAAGATACATTGTATGCAAAAGGACAGCATATGATGTATCTTGGGCAATCCTGTTGCCCGAGAGGCTGCCGGGGTGATCGCCTGGGACATGACGGTCGGAAATGTCGCATAAGTGTATGGGGCCATTCAAAAGATAAAGCGAAAGAGGAGCCAGGCTGTAAACACCAGGTGGGCATTCCCTTAAAAAAAAACCTTCCTGTCCGAACGTAGGAGATCAGGTCCTTGACCAAGGTAATCGCTGTCATGGAATATCTTGAAGAAAGATAATTATTGGTGAGAATAATCTTTCATTTTGGCTTGTAACTCTTACTATACATAGATCACTACAGTTGCAACAATGCCAATAGAATTTGTAATGAACAACACATAAGCAAATATTTGTAAATGTGTTTCTTCTACTTGTAGGAGACAGTACCTACCCTCTCTGACCAAAGCTTCTCACTTTTCTTTCACATCCAACCACAGAGCAACAAAAGTCACATACAATTCCGCTATACTTAAACCAGAATGATGATAAAACAAACATTTTGCTTCTGTAAATCAATTTCCATTGCCTTTATTGGTCTGGAGCATACATGAGTCCTTATGTATGCACCAGATGTTGTGTGCCACATTATTGCATTGCCATTTTTCATACCATTGATATTTGGCTGCTACTGAGGCGATTGCTTTGGAGAAGAGACAGGGAATCATGATCTAGATTATTTGGTCATGGACAAAAAAACGAAGATTTTGAGATTATGTTATTCTGAAACATTAATACTCCATATTTTCCAATTTTCTACTTTTAACTAAAACAGCTAGCAGCTAACCAGCGGATTACCTATAATATTATATAGGTGTCATCTCTGAGACCTGGGGTGAGGTGGCTGTTAGTGGTAGCTACCTAAACTAGAGTTAAGATACCTTTTGTCCTACAGATGTTGTGTAATGTCAAGTGCCATCCAGAGCATGGAAAGAGCGTCTGGGACCAGACAAAACAACTGGGGAGCCAAACATTGCCCAATACGGAGTTAAGCACTAATATAGAAAATGGATAAACTTCTCCAAATTAGAAGAATATTTATAGAGTTGGTCTATTGATGCCATGCCTCTCACGTTCTGTTTGGGTATCTTGTGTCCAAGACATCTCTAGTATCCTTTAAAAATCATCCATGCAATTAGCAGAGCGTTCCAACCACCTGCTAGTCAAGGTATCATTAACTGGGGAGTATGAGTGGTCCTTAAGGAAGGGAGCAAGAGAGATGATTGCGTAGTCTATGGGGAGAAAACGATGAGTGAATGCATTGGTTATATAATATTGGTGGTTTTAAGGCTCTAGCTAGAATCTTAATTTAGCCAGGGTTCTTCTTTAAAGGCATATTTACATGAGTGTTTCCGGTGATGCATACATAACAAGGTGATAGCTGTCACACGGCATTTAAAAAGCAGGTACAATTATTAATCTCATTGAGAAACAATACAGCTACTCATATCAGAATGCTCATAAAAGTTAAACATCATGCTTGGCACCATTGCTCCTGACCCTTAGGGAGATTCTGGAGAAGGAAGATCCATTTGAGAGGGCTGGGGTGTTGAGCTGAGAATTTAATCGAACCCAGGAACTGCCCATTTTACTGGAGAAGTGGCCATTATCCGGGAGAGAGCCCCAAAATGTGTGAGTCTATTGGAAATTCCAGGAGAGTGGGCAAATATGAAATGCTGCATGCACAGTTACTGTTTAAAAAATGTTCCCATGTGATTAGACAGCAATTATCAAAAAGATAACAGTACATTTTTCCATATGACCTCTGCTTTTCACCTGCAGGTTTCAGCACTTGGGTTTAGCGCCACCGCAGGGCTCTCTGATGGCTTGTATCGGAATCGCCCCTGAACATGTGATGTCACGGGAGTGGGCTGAGCTGCTGGCATGAGAAAGGGGAGAGCTGCATGAACTTTTCAGGCAGCTCTACACACTACAGGGTGATGAGATTAATTTGGTGGGTGCATTGCACTGATAATTGAGGTTCGGTTGGCTAATATTGTTTCTGTGCAGGGTAAATACTGGCTGCTTTATTTTTACACTGCAATTTAGATTTCAGTTTGAACACACCCCAAATGCAGTATTTGTGATGACAGCACTGTAACTAAAATGCTGGTCTTGGATCAAACAATGTGACCATCAGTTACGATGGTCATCTGCGACGGCAAGTTAAGTCTCAGCTTACTTAGGCTAGCAGTCGCAGGGTGACTTGCAAGACCAAGGAAACTGCAGTCCTTGGCCTTGCCAGTCCCAGAAAATGGGGGCGACACACCCTCATTTCTGGCAACACCGGTCGTCACTCCGCCTCTTTCTACCAATCAGGCAGGTGTTTGCAATACTGCTATGCGATCGCAGGACCCGTTCTGCACATGCGCTATTTCCAGATTATCAGAAAACTGCGCTGGGGATCGCTCCTGTGATCCATACTGAATGAGGTCCTTAGTTCAGATTTGCACCTTTAAATAATGTTGGTAAAATTTTTTTATAGAAAGCAAAACCTCCAAGAAACTACAGTGCACATTTTAAATTTTGTCTTTGAGAGCTAGGGCATGCACAAACGAATGAGCCAGCAATTAACTCAACTGAGGTCAAATTAAATTATTCATCTGTCCAGACTTGTTGCCACAGGATGAATGATTTGTGTTCCAATAACTGAGTCTCTTTTACCAGAGAGATTAATTTAAAGGGCCTTGGGAAAGGTCATGCCAGCCAATCATATAATTCATGTTCTTGTTTGATAGGCAACTTGGTATGAAGTGACCCTTTCCCTCTTGTAACAGAAAATAGCGCAGAATAAACAATTCTAGTAGCCTTAGATAAACATATTTTCCGAAGATTTATGGACCATGAGTTTGTTTGCATTTTTTTCTTTATACCATTGAAAATACTGCTATGTAATGTTCGAAAGTAACATATTCTTGATTGGAAATGAAGTGGTCTATTCATAAAGTAGTGAAAAGAGTTGAGACGTTGCCCATGGCAACCAATCAGCTACTCCGTACAATTGTATAGTATGCAAATTATAAATGTTCCTTCAATGTTGATTGGTTGCCATGGGTAACTTCTCCAGTGGCTCACTTCTCCACACTTTTCACTGTTTCATGAATAGACCAGTAAATCGTAAACCGTAAATTACAGACCTTCTAAGAGGGAGCAAGCAGGATAAAAAGAGATGGGTTGTATACTCCTGCAGTGCAGTACCTGGGATAATGGGACCTACCCCACCACCCCAATTACTACCATCAACTGCCTTCTATGGATATTTACCATACAAAAATAACACATCACATCAACCTTATTTCTCTCTGTGTGACTGAAGCATTGGAGAGGTTTTAATATCCCATTTTCTTGACTTCTGTGCTGGAATTATCTTCCCTCTTATTGTCTACATATTTCAGCTTGTCTCTTGTATTTATTCTCTTTGTTTTAGGATTGATTCTGAGTCTGGCACATCTGCTGGCACTTTTCCATTCGGTCTGCTTACTACCCAATAGTAATTTGAGTATCCTCCTATCTATCTATGGGCCTGATTCAGAGAGGGAGTGCTGTGTGTGAGAACCCTGATGTGTGAGAGATTCCGTCAGTCAGTGTGTGACCTGTTAGGTGTGTGTGTCTCCCAGTCAGTCAGCAGCGGAGGAGTACCAAGAACTTGGGCCTCATCACTGGCGTATCTATAATGGGTGCAGTGTGTGTGGTGCACACGGGCCCATGGGTCCAGAGGGGGCCCACACCGCACCCATTTCTTCTATACTTACCTTTCCGCGTCCATCGGCGACTGTGTGTGGGCCCCCTCCTCTCCTAATAATAATAATACTTTATTATCATCAATAGTTCAAGAAAAATACATGAACAATCAACAAAACTAAAAGCAAGCATATACAGAGACCATAAGAACAGAAAGAGCACTCCTAAAACCAAGACATTCTCAATTATCAATTTATCTCGGTTTTGTCCGGTTTAACATGTTTACTGCTGTTGGAAAAAAACTACCCCTTAACCGGTTAGTCCGACAAAGAATAGAACGATAACGCCTATTAGATGGCAACACAGAGAACATCCCCACATTAGGATGAGATAGATCTCCCAAGATACTTCTCACCTTAGTGAGGAGCCTCTCTTCATATATATCCTGAATACAGGGCAAACTAACTCCAATAACTCTACTCGCAGTTTTAACCACTCTCTGAAGGGACTTACGTTCTACGGAAGTACAGTTACCAAACCATACCATAATCCCGTATGTAAGGACACTCTCTAAGATGGCCGAATAAAAATTTACTAAAATCTCCTTACGTATTCCCGCCATACGAATTTTCCTCAATAAAAACAGGCGTTGTTGGGCTTTTTTAACAACACATCGAGTATGAGTGCCCCAGGACAAATCATTGGAGATGTTAATACCCAGGAATTTAAAAGACTCAACTGTCTCCACTACCTGGTTATTTACAACTATAGGACAAAAGGGCTGCTTATGCGATTTCCTAAAATCTACAATCATTTCTTTCATTTTTTTTACATTTAAGATTAAATGATTAGTTTGACTCCAAGCTTCTAACCTAGCGACCTCAGATCTATATTCTGACTCATCGTCCTTACTGATTAAACCTACAACTGCAATATCATCGGCAAATTTAATAATGTGAACTGACTCCGATTTGGAAATGCAATCATAAGTAAACAGGGAGTACAACAGGGGACTCAGCACACAACCCTGAGGCACCCCCATACTAATTACAAGCTCGCTAGACAAAGAATTGTACAATCTAACAGATTGGGGCCTGTTTGTCAAAAAATCCAAGATCCATCTACATACAAAATTATTTAATCCCAACTGAGATAGTTTAGACCCTAACGATGTTGGGATTACCGTATTAAACGCTGAACTGTAATCCACGAACAGAATTCTCGCTGCCGCTGCTAGCGCACTGAGCGCTAGAGACTCTGGCACAGTGCCAGAGTCTACAGCGCATGCGCAGGACTACGGAAAAATGGCTCGGCTGCCATTTTTCGGAGTCCTGTGCATGTGCTGTAGGCTCTGGCACTGTGCCAGAGTCTTAGCGCTGAGAGCGCTAGCAGCGGCGGTGACGGCTACAGGAGAGATGGGGGCCCACACACGGCTCCC
This sequence comes from Pseudophryne corroboree, assembly GCF_028390025.1. Taxonomy (NCBI): domain Eukaryota; kingdom Metazoa; phylum Chordata; class Amphibia; order Anura; family Myobatrachidae; genus Pseudophryne; species Pseudophryne corroboree. The sequence goes on from NC_086447.1 coordinate 801,366,812, forward strand.
CTCCTCTCTAGAAACGCTGCTGGGCCTGATACTACCATATTGTAGGGGCCCTGTCCCAATGGGTCTAGAGGGACACCTCTCCACAGCAGTTGTTAATGTTATGCCCCATAATAGTGCTCTAGTTTATTTTATAAGCCATAGTAGTGCCCATGTTCACGTCACATAGTAGGGCTGTCAGTATACAATATGCAACATATACAGTGTCCCCAGATTATATTATGGGGCAAATATACTTTGCCTTGGAGAGAGATAAAGTGGAGAAAGATGAAGTACTAGCCATCAGATCCTGTCATTTTTTCAAACACAGCCTATAACATGGCAGAACTGATTGGTTACTACTTTAGTCTCCAAGACTTAGTACCGTACAACTCCCCTCATGTCACATTACAGTGCCCTCTGTTCATATTATGCCACACTGTAGTGCTTCCACGTCCTATTGTGCCACATTACAGTGCCCCAGTTTAGATTATGCAACATTATAGTGCACTACAGTTCATTTTATACCACATTACAATGAGCAGATCCAGGGGTGTAACTGGATATATTGTAGACTGCAAGGCAATAGTTTGTAAAGGCCCCTATGTACCACCCAATGGTGAAAAATGTATATAACACATGTAACTTTCACAGGGAAGGTGGCAGCATCTCAGCTCTGGGCCCCATAACAGCTGCACTCCCTGCACCTATAGTAGCTTCGCCCTTGGTCAGCAGTCTGTAGAATGCAGCAGCCTAGCACAGGAGCGGGGAGAATACTTTGGTGAGTGCCCGGTGTTCTGTGGCTTCATCTTTTTTCTTCTTCCCTTTGGGATTTTGCCTGAAAAAACATTTGCCGACATTTTTTTTTAAAGCGCGCATACACACAGTAATTAAAAATTGGTTGCACGGTCCTCTAAATTTTTTACGGGCAAAATCCTGCACACAATTGAATATGCCTGTTTGTGCCTTGTCTACGTGATATTAGCACCCAGGATTGCACTGCAGAATGCAATCACTGCGGGTTAATGTATCATCTGGCACAGGCAGGGAAGCAGCCTGTCCCTGAAATGTGGCGAGTGTGGTGCCGCCCAGGCTGGGCTGCTGCGCATGTGTAGTCCCCACTGACCACCGTGCGCAGCAGCCATTTCCGGGGAAGGGTTCCTGCCGGAAATACACCCACGATGTGTAGCTTATAGGCTACAACAGGCTACTGCTATCTGGAGATGGTGGTAGCGGCAGGTGCCAATATCAGGAATGTGCAGCATTCCGGATATTAGTAAATTGGGCAGCATCGCATTCCCCATAGGAACCTATGAAGAATGCGGCTGCCAGCGGGAATGTAGGGATCACAGGAGTATCGGAAATACCTGCTTCGGTCCCTCCTTCATACTGTACATACAGATGATAACTAATATTTTTAAAAAAATTTAAAAAATTGTGTGTTTGGGAAATAGCCGTAAATATTGCTTTATAAATGGGCCTCTGTCTTCCCATCTGTCTGTCTCATTTTGGTTTTCTCACATCATTTTCGCTTTCATAGCTCTTGACTGTAGCTCCTGCTGGGTGCTTACTCTTTTGGGGGTGCGGTGTACTACCTGAAAAATCGGGACTTTCGGAGAGAGCAGGCAAGTATGCATCATACAGCAGGTACAGGTGGTGTTATTATGCAGCGTTCTTGCAAAATTGATCTACAGTATTTAACAGTTCTTGGGCCTGATTCAGAGTTGCAGGTAAAGTAGTCAAAATTGCAATAAATACCTAGTTGCCGGCTGGTGACACCCACTGAGCAACAAGTGGAGATATGACTGAGATCTGTATGACTCTGAAAAGCCTGTTATTGATTTCAGTTTTATAATAAGATTTTACTCACCGGTAAATCTATTTCTCATAGTGCGTAGTGGATGCTGGGGACTCCGTAAGGACCATGGGGAATAGCGGCTCCACAGGAGACTGGGCACAGCTAAGAAAGATTTAGGACTACCTGGTGCACTGGCTCCTCCCACTATGACCCTCCTCCAGACTTCAGTAAGGATACTGTGCCCGGAAGAGCTGACACAATAAGGAAGGATTTTGAATCCCGGGTAAGACTCATACCAGCCACACCAATCACACCGTATAACTCGTGATAATATACCCAGTTAACAGTATGAACACAACAGAGCCTCTCAAAAGATGGCTCAACAATAACCCTTGTAGTTAACAATAACTATATACAAGTATTGCAGACAGTCCGCACTTGGGACGGGCGCCCAGCATCCACTACGGACTACGAGAAATAGATTTACCGGTGAGTAAAATCTTATTTTCTCTGACGTCCTAGTGGATGCTGGGGACTCCGTAAGGACCATGGGGATTATACCAAAGCTCCCAAACGGGCGGGAGAGTGCGGATGACTCTGCAGCACCGAATGAGAGAACTCAAGGTCCTCCTCAGCCAGGGTATCAAATTTGTAGAATTTTGCAAACGTGTTTGCCCCTGACCAAGTAGCAGCTCGGCAAAGTCGTAAAGCCGAGACCCCTCGGGCAGCCGCCCAAGAAGAGCCCACTTTCCTCGTGGAATGGGCTTTTACAGATTTAGGCTGCGGCAGGCCAGCCACAGAATGCGCAAGCTGAATTGTGCTACAAATCCAGCGAGCAATAGTCTGCTTTGAAGCAGGAGCACCCATCTTGTTGGCTGCATACAGGATAAATAGCGAGTCAGTCTTCCTGACTCCAGCCGTCCTGGAAACATAAATTTTCAAGGCCCTGACTACGTCCAGTAACTTGGAGTCCTCCAAGTCCCTATTAGCCGCAGGCACCACGATAGGTTGGTTCAAGTGAAAAGCTGATACCACCTTAGGAAGAAACTGGGGACGAGTCCTCAATTCTGCCCTATCCATATGGAAAATCAAATAGGGGCTTTTGCATGACAAAGCCGCCAATTCTGACACCCGCCTTGCCGAAGCCAAGGCCAAAAGCATGACCACTTTCCACGTGAGATATTTTAAATCCACGGTTTTGAGTGTCTCAAACCAATGTGACTTTAGGAAACCCAACACCACGTTGAGGTCCCACGGTGCCACTGGAGGCACAAAAGGAGGCTGAATATGCAGCACTCCCTTGACAAATGTCTGAACTTCAGGCAGTGAAGCCAGTTCCATTTTGGAAGAAAATCGATAGAGCCGAAATCTGGACCTTAATAAAACCCAATTGTAGGCCCATAGTCACCTCTGACTGTAGGAAGTGCAGAAATCGACCTAGCTGAAATTTCTCCTTTGGGGCCTTCCTGGCCTCACAGTACGCAACATATTTCCGCCATATGTGGTGATAATGGTTAGCGTTCACTTCTTTCCTAGCTTTAAATAGCGTAGGGATAACTTCCTCCGGAATTCCCTTTTCCTTCAGGATCCGGCGTTCAACCGCCATGCCGTCCACGCAGCCGCGGTACGTCTTGAAACAGACAGGCCCCCTGCTGCAGCAGGTCCTGTCTGAGCGGCAGAGGCCATAGGTCCTCTGAGATCATTTCTTGGAGTTCTGGTTACCAAGCTCTTCTTGGCCAACCCGGAACAATGAGTATAGTTCTTACTCCTCTCCTTCTTATTATTCTCATTACCCTGGGTAAGAGAGGCAGAGAAGGGAACACATACACCGACTGGTACACCCACGGTGTTACCAGAGCATCCACAGCTATCGCCTGAGGGTCCTTGACCTGGCGCAATATCTTTGTAACTTTTAGTTGAGGCGGGACGCCATCATGTCCACCTGTGGCCTTTCCCAACGGTGTACAATCATTTGGAAGACTTCTGGATGAAGTCCCCACTCTCCCGGGTGGAGGTCGTGTCTTCTGAGAAAGTGTGCTTCTCAGTTGTCCACTCCGGGAATGAACACTGCTGACAGTGCTAACACATGATTTTCCGCCCATCGGAGAATCCTTGTGGCTTCTGCCATCGCCATCCTGCTTCTTGTGCCGCCCTGTCGTGTACATGAGCGACCGCCGTGATGTTGTCTGACTGGATCAGCACCGGCCGGTGTTGAAGCAGGGGTCTAGCCTGACTTAGGGCATTGTAAATGGCCCTTAGGTCCAGAATATTTATGTGTAGGGAAGTCTCCTGACTTTTCCATAGCCTTGGAAGTTTCTTCCCTGTGTGACTGCCCCCCAGCCTCGAAGGCTGGCATCCGTGGTCACCAGGACCCAGTCCTGTATGCCAAATCTGCGGCCCCCTAGAAGATGAGCACTCTGCAGCCACCACAACAACGACACCCTGGCCCTTGGAGACAGGGTTATCCGCCGATGCATCTGAAGATGCGACCCGGACCACATGTCCAACAGATCCCACTGGAAAATCCTTGAATGGGACCTGGCGAATGGAATTTCTTCGTAAGAAGCTACCATCCTTCCCAGGGCTCGCGTGCATTGATGCACCGACACCTGTATACGTATTAGGAGGTCTCTGTCTAGAGACGACAACTCCTTGGACTTCTCCTCCGGGAGAAACCCTTTTTATCCTGTTCTGTGTCCAGAACCATACTCAGGAACAGTAGACGCGTCGTAGGAACCAGCTGCGACTTTGGAATATTCAGAATTCAGCCGTGCTGTTGTAGCACTTCCCGAGATAGTGCTACTCCGCCGAACAACTGCTCCCTGGACCTCGCCTTTATAAGGAGATCGTCCAAGTACGGGATAATTATTTCGGCCATTACCTTGGTAAAAACCTCGGTGCCGGGGACAGACCAACGGCAACGTCTGGAATTGGTAATGACAATCCTGTACCACAATTTTGAGGTACTCCTGGTGAAGAGGGTAAATAGGGACATGCAGGTAAGCATCCTTGATGTCCAGTGATACCATCCAGGCTTGCAATAATCGCCCTGAGCGATTCCATTTCGAACTTGAACCTTCGTATATAAGTGTTCAAGGCTTTCAATTTTAGAATGGGTCTCACCGAACCGTCAGGTTTCGGTACCACAACATTTTGGAATAGTAACCCCGGCCTTGTTGAAGGAGGGGTACCTAGATTTCACCTGCTGGAAGTGCAGCTTGTGAATTGCCGCCAGTACTACCTTTCTCCGAGGGCAGCAGGCAAGGCTGAGGTGAGGTAACGGCGAGGGGGAGTCGTGTGATACTATTTGCAGAACCTAGGGATCCACCTGTGGGCAAACCCACTGGTCCCTGAAGTTCCCGAGACCGCCCCTACCGCACCTGTCTCCACCTGTGGAGCCCCAACGTCAAGCGGTGGACTCAGAGGAAGCGGGGGAAGATTTTTGATCCTGGGAACTGGCTGCTGGTGCAGCTTTTTCCTTCTTCCCTTGTCTCTGTGCAGAAAGGAAGCACCTTTGACCCGCTTGCTTTTCTGAAGCCGAAAGGACTGTACCTGAAAATACGGTGCTTTCTTAGGCTGTGAGGAAACCTGAGGTAAAAATGTTTTTTCTTCCCAGCTGTTGCTGTGGATACGAGGTCCCAGAGACCATCCCCAAACAATTCCTCACCCTTATAAGGCAGAATCTCCATGTGCCTTTTATAGGCAGCATCACCTGTCCACTGCCGGGTTTCTAATACCCTCCTGGCAGAATGGACATTGCATTAATTCTGGATGCCAGCCGGCAAATATCCCTCTGTGCATCCTTTATATATAAGACGACGTCTTTAATATGCTCTATGTTAGCAAACTATTTTCCCTGTCTTAGAGTATTAATATTATCTGACAGGGTATCAGACCACGCTGCAGCAGCACTATTTATGCTGAGGCGATTGCAGGTCTCAGTATATAACCTGAGCGTGTATATACAGACTTCAGGATAGTCTCCTGCTTTTTATCAGCAGGCTCCTTCAAGGTGGCCGTATCCTAAGACGGCAGTGCCACCTTTTTTGACAAACGTGTGAGCGCCTTATCCACCCTAAGGGATATCTCCCAACGTGACCTATCCTCTGGCGGGAAAGGGTACGCCATCAGTAACTTTTTAGAAATTACCAGTTTCTTATTGGGGGAACCCACGCTACTTTACACACTTCATTCATTCATTCATTCATCTGATGGGGGAACAAAACACTGGCTGCTTTTTTCCCCCAAAAATAAAACCCCTTTTATGTGGTACTTGGGTTCATGTCAGAAATGCGTAACACATTTTTTATTGCCGAGATCATGTAACGGATGTTCCTAGTGGATTGTGTATATGTGTCAACCTTGTCGACACTGGAGTCAGACTCCGTGTCGACATCTGTGTCTGCCATCTGAGGTAACGGGCGCTTTTTTGAGCCCCTGATGGCCTTTGAGACGCCTGGGCAGGCGCGGGCTGAGAAGCCTGCTGTCCCACAGCTGTTTTACGTCATCCAGCCTTGTAAGGAGTTGACATTGTCGTTTAATACCTTCCACCTATCCATCCACTCTGGTGTCGGCCCCACAGGGGACGACATCCCATTTATCGGCCTCTGCTCCACCTCCACGTAACCTTCCTCATCCCACATGTCGACACAGCCGTACCGACACACAGCACACACACACAGGGAATGCTCTGACTGAGGACAGGACCCCACAAAGTCCTTTGGGGGAGACAGAGAGAGAGTATGCCAGCACACACCAGAGCGCTATATAATGCAGGGATTAACACTATAACTGAGTGATTTTTCCCCCAATAGCTGCTTGTATAAACAATATTGCGCCTAAATTTAGTGCCCCCCCTCTCTTTTTAACCCTTTGAGCCTGAAAACTACAGGGGAGAGCCTGGGGAGCTGTCTTCCAGCTGCACTGTGAAGAGAAAATGGCGCCAGTGTGCTGAGGGAGATAGCTCCGCCCCTTTTTCGCGGACTTTTCTCCCGCTTTTTTATGGATTCTGGCAGGGGTATTTATCACATATATAGCCTCTGGGGCTATATATTGTGATATATTTGCCAGCCAAGGTGTATTTATTGCTTCTCAGGGCGCCCCCCCCCCAGCGTCCTGCACCCTCAGTGACCGGAGGGTGAAGTGTGTATGAGGAGCAATGGCGCACAGCTGCAGTGCTGTGCGCTACCTTGGTGAAGACTGATGTCTTCTGCCGCCGATTTTCCGGATTCTTCTTGCTTCTGGCTCTGTAAGGGGGCCGGCGGCGCGGCTCCGGGACCGAACACCAATGGCCGGTTCCATGCGGTCGATCCCTCTGGAGCTAATGGTGTCCAGTAGCCTAAGAAGCCCAAGCTACCACCAGTTAGGTAGGTTCGCTTCTTCTCCCCTTAGTCCCTCGCTGCAGTGAGTCTGTTGCCAGCAGATCTCACTGTAAAATAAAAAACCTAAAATATACTTTCTCTCTAGGAGCTCAGGAGAGCCCCTAGTGTGCATCCAGCTCAGCCGGGCACAGGATTCTAACTGAAGTCTGGAGGAGGGTCATAGTGGGAGGAGCCAGTGCACACCAGGTAGTCCTAAATCTTTCTTAGCTGTGCCCAGTCTCCTGCGGAGCCGCTATTCCCCATGGTCCTTACGGAGTCCCCAGCATCCACTAGGACGTCAGAGAAATGTAGTCTCCAGTGCATTTTGTACTTGCGTGCAATTCCATATCATGCTGCTTGTGAGCAATGTACAGTACCCACATTTAAAATGGAAAAACTATGGTCTTTGGAATTAATGCCCTGGCTTGGGATTAGTTGGCATCCCAATGGACACCATGCCGGCATTTAGAAGACCGCGGCTGAAATTCTGACACCTGTCAGAATACGGATGCCAGAAACCTGACAGTCAGAATCCAGAACGTAAGTATGGGGGTATTTTTTTTGACTTGTGAATCAGCAGTGGTTTGCTTTTCCCACCACCAGAAATGGCCAGACTACTGTCTCCAGGAACATGCACACCAGCTCTCCCCAAAACTGAAAAACCTACAGCATACTAGACCATCCAGATTGCTCAGCTATACCCTCTGGAGGAGACAATGGGAGGAATCCAACTGGGAGCGAGGTTTAGCGAGGTAAAAATCTACACTCACCTCACGCTCAATTTTGGATTACCACAGGTAAGTGCACTCCCAATACCTGCAATACCCAGCAGCCGGCTCCGGGCGTGTTGGTCACACACACCGGGGGTCAGTCTCATACACACACAGTCATACACACTCACGCACTCTTGCAAGCACTCGCACACACTTCACACAACTCACACCGCTGCTGCAGAGCTCCCGCTTCGGAAGGTAAGTAATTACTAATTAAGCTGACTAATCTCCAGCTGTGATCTGGAGATTCGAGAAAAAGGACGTGGTTGAGTTTTAATTGAATACCAAAACCCTGCGTCTGCGTGTTTTTGCAGGAAAAAAAATGCAATTGAATTCCCCCCAATGTGTTCTGTGGTGATAGCTTTATCTGCACTGCCCTTATGACCAAAAAGATTAACACTCATCTTGACTGTAATAGGGATGATGGGGGTAATTTCAAGTTGATCGCAGCAGGAAATTTTTTAGCAGTTGGGCAAAACCATGTGCACTGCAGGGGAGGCAGATATAACATGTGCAGGGAGAGTTATATTTGGGTGGGGTGTGTTCAATCTGCAATCTAAATTTCAGTGTAAAATAAAGCAGCCAGTATTACCCTGCACAGAAACAAAATAACCCACCCAAATCTAACTCTCTCTGCACATGTTATATCTGCCTCCCCTGCAGTGAACATGGTTTTGCCCAACTGCTAACAAAATTCCTGCTGCGATCAACTCAGAATTACCCCCGATGTGTACAATATGGGTTCTGTGCATAGTGGTTGGCAATGGGAAGAAGTGTGTGTGTAAATACGTATACATTTGGAATAATAACAAGATCCTGGACAATTGTAATGTCAAGAGCTGGTATAGGGGCTGAATTTGTGGAAGCCTAATTTATTTACAGCATATTAATGCAAGATTCCGTACCACTAATACAAGAATCTGTGTGTCTGAAGGGACACCCACCACCGTAACTGCCATGATTAGTTTTAGACTTGCACAAGCCCCATGCTAGATGCAGCAGGTGTCCATTCTCTGAACGCATGACTCAGGATGACACGGAACTGAAGTGACACGTCTATGACATTCCCAACTACTCTGAACAGCTCCCTGCGATTGTTGCAACCCAATTTCAGCCCCAAAATTCCCATTTCACAGAAAGGCAGACGCAGCTAAATTCCATCTGGCACAGAATATGATAGATATATACAAATGCAGAACTTTGCTTCTGCGTATGTGCTATATGCTTAACCTTTGCATTCATACACAGAGATCCGTCTGACTTGGGAAGATTCATAAGCCTTTCAGACTTACACAGCCAGGTCGCCTTGACCCGGCTTACCCATTCACACTGCACGCATACCGGGTCAATTCCAGCTTCAACCCAGGTCGCGACCTGGGGTGAAATGCCAGGACGCTCGGCCCGGGATATTGCTTTAGGACCCTTTCAAACTAAGCAAAATCCCAGGTTGATGCCCGTTCATGTACAATAACCCGGGAAATTTTTGCTAGTCGGAAAGGCGTATTATTAATGTGTGGCTTTATAGAAGTGGAGATGTTGCCTATTGCAACCAGTAGGATTCTACTTATCATTTACCTAGCAACTTCTAAACTAGCTAGATGTAATTGGTTGCTATGGGCAACATCTCCACTTCTATGAACCTGCACTTTAGTAAATATACCCCTAAGTATCGGCTCACACAGTGCCGGATAACCGAATAGGCAGAGTAGGCACTGGCCTATGGGCCTCGTCAGGGGCAAATTAAGGGCTGTGGGGTTCCCCTGGGCAACTAACTTGTGGGGGCCCCCTATCAATTTTTATGCAACACAGGACTGCTGCATAGGTTAAAATATCCCCTTCCCCCCCTTGCTTCCCCCACCTGCTTCATCTCACTTACTGGCTGTAGGAGTCCAGAGGTGATTGTTGGAGAGTGGAGCTGCGCTGGCCGCTTCTCCTGCTGTGTGATGGAATAGAGCACAGCGTGAGGGTGCACGCACTGTAGAGAATGGAGGAGGTCGACACATCTGGAGTCCCGCTGACGGTGCCTGGGTGTGTTTGTGTCCAGGTAAGTATACCCCGCTTTGGCAGCCTCACTCTCTGCTCCCGGAAGACATGGTCACGGAGGTTCTGTGTCTTCTGGGCAACTCTGAGAGGAGACGGAGAGGTAGCGCCGGGGTTTCGGAGGCAGAGAGTGAAACTGCCAAGGTGGGGTATACTTACATTGGTGTCACATTTGAAGTGCAAGTTCTGAGGGACAGTGTGTGTGGGCCCCTAATGTGTAGGGGCCCAGAGACGACCGCCCCTGTCATAATCCGGCTCTGGGCCTCGTGTCTTTTAGGGGCCCTGTGACAACAGATCAAAGTAATATTGATTTGTTCTTGAATGAAAATGACAATCAAGCTTTCTTAAATTGTTTCCAAAAGTTAGAAAAAATTAATCAACTCAGTGAAACGGCATAACATTAAAGTCTCTGTAGAGAAAGTACTGTATTCGTGCAATGTACCCATTAACGAGTGCCACTTTATATGCCGCCTGTCGGGATCCCGGCTCTCAGCATTCCGGCGCCAGAATCCCGACAGCCGGCATACCGACAACTATTTTCCCTCTTGGGGTGTCCACGACACCCCTGAAGGGAGAATACCGTGCCCGCAGCGTGGCGAGTGCAGTGAGCCCGCAAGGGGCTCTTTTGCACTTGCCCCGCTGCCGGTATACCGGCGGTCGGGATCCCGGCGCCGGGATCCTGAGCAGCAGCATACCGTAGTAGACCCCCCATTAACAACAAGTACATAAACCATAGACATCAGATTCACATTACAGTTTCCAGATCGTAGACTGTTGGTTGGTAAAATTAAAATGTATTAGGAGATAATTTGCAAGGGGGGCCCTAGATTTCAACTGCCTATGGGCCTCCACAGGGTTTAACCATCTTTGGCTCCACGGTATGGGGGTAATTCCAAGTTGATCGCAGCAGGAAATTGTTTAGCAGTTGGGCAAAACCATGTGCACTGCAGGGGAGGCAGATATAACATTTGCAGAGAGAGTTAGATTTGGGTGGGTTATTTTGTTTCTGTGCAGGGTAAATACTGGCTGCTTTACTTTTACACTGCAATTTAGATTGCAGATTGAACACACCACACCCAAATCTAACTCTCTCTGCAAATGTTATATCTGCCCCCCCTGCAGTGCACATGGTTTTGGCCAACTGCTAAAAAATGTCCTGCTGCGATCAACTTGGAATTACCCCCTATGTACGGGGGCGCCAGGAGGAGGCTGCACCCAAACTTGCTATACTCCAAATTACTTCCACAACAGCTCACCATGTACATGTACTTCTTCTGGCTCCTGTGGAGTCATGAACTGCAACTGGTGGGGATAGAAGCATTGCACAGAGAAAGAACAACAGCTTTCATTTATGACACGGATGGATAAGAATAAGTTACATGTTATAAGCGTCAAATTATCTGACATACATGTAGAGATGTGCCCTGTGGGCACATCAGTGGTGCTGTCCCTGGCTGGGGACAGCGCTGGGGCAGCTTGTCTGTCCCCAGCGCTGGGTGCGTGGCGACGGCGGGTGTCCGGTGCAGGGATTACCCTTTTCCCTGCACCGGACCGGAGGCTGCGGAGAGGTTCAAATATTGGCGCCCTCCGGGAGCCAATCGCGGCTCCCGGAGCGGCGGCCAATCAGAGAGGGGCGCGGCGAGCCAATCGGCGCTCGCCGCGTCATAGGTCCCGCCCCCAGCGTCTGACGTGAGACGCCGGGCGGGAGCCGAAGAGACTGCGTGCGCCGAAGAGCGGCAGAGAAGCGGCCGGGACCCGGAGTGAGAAAACCGCGCGGGGGAGCGGAGGAGACGCCGCGAGGAGAAGAAGAAGACGGCCGTGGAAAGAGGAGCTCCGGTGGCCGCTGAAGAGGCCGGAAGACGTCGGGCTCCTGCAAGAAGATGTCCAGCGGCGGCTGGACGCGGAGGAGCGGAGGCGACGCCGCTGGCCAGGACGGGTCAGCGGCAGAAGCGGGTGCTGGAGATCCCTGGAGCAGGTGAGGCCTCAGTGAGGCAACTTTCACCCCCTCTTTTTTCCTCCCTCGACCAACAGGGACGGGCATTAGGCCCGGGGGCACAATTCAGGCACTAGGCCTGTTGCGCAGATAGGAGGTTGGGGGGTCATCATCATAGTCGGTGGTTTGGGCGTTAGGCCCAAGCCACCTAAGTGGCGCAGTAGGCGGGCACTAGGCCCGGGGGCAACCCAGGCAATAGGCCTGTGGGGGCATTAGAGGGCATTAGGCTCTAGTGTACTTTGGCCAATTAGGATATATAAAGGTGATGCTGGGTACTAGGCCCAGGTCACCCCACGAGTGACGAGTTAGGCGGGCGCTAGGCCCGTGGGTGAAGTCAGGCCTCCGGCCTGTGTGCAGTCAGGGGGCGCTAGGCCCAGTGAAGAAGTGTTTCCCCCGAGGTGAATAAAGGTGGCACTGGGCACTAGGTTCAGGCCACCCTGAGGTGATTAGGTAGGTAGGTCGCTTGGCCTGAGGCCCACATAAGGGAAGGTACAGGAGGTGGGTAGGCTGTGCGGCGTCCACCCCCCAGAGTGCAGGTAGGGATCTAAAGGAATCGCACCGTTTGATGTACTCTGATGTGTGTTGTTACCGTGCAGGGCAAAGTGTCTGTTTGTTTTAAGTTTGTGCATAGTTGTGTTGCACCACTCACACGAGCTAGTTTGAGGGCTCTGTTTATGTAGCTAGTGTAGCGGACGCACACTAGGGTAGTTCTAGGCCCTGCACGGCTGTTTCTCTCTTTGCCTCCTTACAGGGACCTGTAAGTGGAGAAGATCGGAGTACAAGACGTAGGACGGTGAGTAACATCGGTCTGTGTGTTCCTTCTGTGTGTGTCCCTATCTGTCTCCCTTCCTTCAGGGCGAACGGTGAGCCTTGCACGCCGGTGCAAGGTAGAATTTCCACCTGGTGCGAGAGTGCCAATAGGTGAAATTCGGGCTCTGAGGCGGACGCCTGGGATGACCCTCACCTAGCCCGAAAACACTATTTTTCTCGGGGTCGGAGGGCGTTTCAGGCCACAGTTAGGAGGACGGCACTCAGCAATCTCCTTCCTCCTAGGTCGTCGTGTCCGGATCCGACGGAAGATTTGCCAGGTCCGTTGAAGGTTCCGGTACCTGAAGGTGAGAGAGAGCGGCGCCTGGTGAGTACCGAGACTACACCTGCGCGGCAGCAGGCACCACCACACGCGCAGCCGCACCTCTTACATACATACCTGTATATCTTTAAGAAAAAAAAACAGAAAAAGGATTCCAGTGGTTACAGCTGTCTGCACATGTGTCCAGGTTGGTGGTTTTGCTTCATCTGCTACATCATCTGTAAAACAGAAATATGTAAATGTTCTGCAGCATATGAGGGCTGAGACTATTGGTGGGCACCCAGCCTGTAACCTTCAGGGCACCACTATTACAAGGCTTGGGATGCCAGCTGATATGACACATGTGGCACCAGTAGTAGTTTCCAATCTTCCCTCTCTCTACTGCAGGAAGCGCTTTAGAGACGGTCCCTTAAGCAGCACATGAGCTGCCTGCATCTGCTCTCCCAGCCCCCCCGGGCCAAGCTAGGCTGAGACTGCAGAGCCGGGAAGTAGCGCTGCTGCTGCTGCTGTGTCCTTACAAGTTGGGGGAGGGAGGACAAGTGCACGCACTTTGTAAGAAGAATAAGAAATAAGATTATTATCTGGAGGGAAGTGTGCCCGTGTGCCTGGCGCTGCTGCTGCCGCTGCTGGTGTGAGATGCGCTGCACAAACTTCCCGTCCCCAGTCTCACCCTCACCATTGTGTCATCTGTGCTGCTGCTGCTGCTGGGGGAGGACGCCGGGCGCCAGCAGGCACTTTTAGGGAAGGAGCGGAGGGGATGTCATGCGGTGCAATGTGACCTGGCTTTCTCCCTGGCCCGACTCGTTAAGATGAAGATCCATGGCGAATGGGACTGGAAGTAGCATGCTAAAATGCGTGGTGGTGGGAGATGGGGCGGTGGGCAAAACTTGTCTGCTCATGAGCTATGCCAATGATGCCTTCCCAGAGGAGTATGTGCCCACAGTGTTTGACCACTATGCAGGTAAGACTTAGCCTCACTTTTCTGCATCTACTGTATAATATATATATATATATCTACATATCTACTGTATAATACACACACACACACACACACACACACACACACACACACACACACACACACACAACAATAGTTCTCTTGTCTGCTTGCTGCCCCCCTCCCTGTGTTTTCCTGGAAAGCATTGGAATAATCCATAGAGATAGCTATGATGCCACTTGCATCTCTGTCCTGCATTAGCCGGTGTGGTGGCTGTGATGTCAGCAAGTGTTGGGTCATACTGTACATAGACAAGGATATGTTTCCAGCTTTAAGTAGGAGAACACCACATTATAAACCTCTTGCTGCTTGTGGCATGTCTAACCTTACAGCTGGCAACTAGTGCTGCCAAGAGGTTCTGCACCAGGAGTGAGTGCTGGCATATGTGGATATGAAGCTGGACTCTACCCCCTTGTGCCCTCTGGTAAGTACGGTAACGGTTAGTAGCCCACTTGATTCTAGCATCTACCGTAACGGTTAGTGCCAGTCCTGTTTGCCATGATTGCAGCTGCAGGGCTATCTAGAACTGTTCCCTAGCAATCTGCAGCTGACCCTACTTTGCCCCACATCCCACTCACACACACAATAGTTCTCTTGTCTGCTTGCTGCCCCCCTCCCTGTGTTTTCCTGGAAAGCATTGGAATAATCCATAGAGATAGCTATGATGCCACTTGCATCTCTGTCCTGCATTAGCCGGTGCGGTGGCGGTGATGTCAGCAAGTGTTGGGTCTTCTCTTTATGCTGTTAGTAATCTGCACTGTATGTCACATGCCGTCATCCTAATGGGAAGTGATTTCCGAGAAACAACTAGTTATTTACACAATCTTGGAGATATTATTTTAAAGGACCACTAATCTAAAATAATAGGAAATATATATTTTTTCATCCCGGACGTGAAATACAATGAGGATAATTTTGGTCTTTTGCCACAGATATCCAACACATTTTCTTGTAAAGTATTCAATGACTGACAAATCAGAATACTTTTAAATGTATTAGTAAATGTAATTTTACCAGCCTGACAAATTGGTTATTAGCCAGGATGACTGGTAATCTTGATAGGATGCAGAGGAAACAGGCCACGTATGTGGTCATTGTTTGCGCTGTTTGTGCGCTGTATGAGCCGACCATTTGGCCAGACCACTGAATAGTCCACTTTCTCGGTTTTGGTGACACGTGTATGTACATCAGTGATAGGCAACAAGGCGGCACAAACCCTCACTTGTAGCCTCCGCATCCTTTATGTCATGTGGTCACATTTGTTTGTTATAGATTGTAACGCTTGTTTAAAATGCCTGCCAGTATGTTATCACAGTACGGTGTCTTCATCCCTCACACCCCATAGATGGGGTGGTATTCAGTATGCCGGCTGTTGGGATCCCGGCACTCAGTATACCGGTGCCGGATTCCCGACACCTGGCATACCAACAACTATCCTCCCTCTTGGGGGTCCACGACCCACGGTGCCCGCAGCGCATTGAGCCCGCAAGGGGCTCATTTGCGCTCACCCAGCAGTCGGTATGCCGGCGCCGGTATGCTGGCCGCCGTAGTACCATACTACACCCCATAGATGAGCTCAGGAGAATGTGTGACGTTGGCGTACAATACTTGCCCCACCCCCCTTGTTACGATCGTAGCACATATACACAGCTGTAGAAATGCCTCTACCTATTTATATATACAGCTCTCTACTTTATGTTACAGCAATATGAGAGATCACAGAGCAGTCATGTGACCATAAAGTAGATACATACATTAGGTTGGTGGGCACTTTGTTGACAGTGAGATCGGCAGCAGTATTCTGACAGGGTCAAAATGTTACAGCATTATTACAGTGTGGGTATAATGTGTGTGACGCAATTGTTTTACTCCATGGCTGCCACTAGATGGCGCCCAATGCAATATAACTGTTGTCCCGCTAGGGTGCTAATAGCCACAAGGGGACACATTTCAGCTTACAGCCTCCTGAGGTGGTGGCCAAACAGTACTTTAGATGGCTTAAGCCGCTTCGCGCGTCTAAATCCAGTACTAATGAGCAGTCACATGTGGCACTAGTGCATGGTGGGTAGACAATTGAATTGCTCCACTGGCCGCCTACAAAGCAAATTCTGTATGCATGCATGCATGCATGCATGCAGCCAGCCTAAGAGAAGTTGTAAACGAGGCCAGATTTAAATGTTCCCCCACCCCTCCCTCCCACGATCACGCCCGAGTGTAATGGGAGCCTAACCCCAGTGTAATGGGTGAGATCAGCGCGATAATTAGGGGCATTTGAATATTGCCCCGCGATCTCCCTTCACTTTAGACGAGAGAACAGGGGTGCAATAACATTTGAATTCCCCCTTAATGTTTGTCTCCAACCTCCTGGCTCAGATTCTCATCTCCAATCTGGGACTCTCTAAACCAATTCACATCAAGCATCATTTACTGGCACGGTTCAAGTTTAAGGGGGCAATTTAGTTAGGGACAAATTGTGTGTGATTCCTGCAAAGTGCTGCTGCAATGACATTGGAATGCTGGTAATGACACTATATTGACTGTTTTAAAATACATAATTTAGGGGCTACCATACATAAGTACAAATGATGTGCGCACTACATCTTGGCCATCATCCATAATGAAATCTACTGTAGCACCACATGTGAAACAGTGCAGGTTGTTTGTTTGAGGTGAACCACCAAAATAGGGTTTTGCATCTCTGACCGTTCATTGGGGATAAACCATGTGCACTGCAGGGGAGGCAGATATAACATGTGCAGAGAGAGTTAGATTTGGGTGGGTTATTTTGTTTCTGTGCAGGGTAAATACTGGCTGCTTTATTTTACACTGCAATTTAGATTGCAGATTGAACACACCACACCCAAATCTAACTCTCTCTGCAAATGTTATATCTGCCTCCCCTGCAGTGCACATGGTTTTGCCCAACTGCTAACAAAGATCCTGCTGTGATCAACTCAGAATTACCCCCATTATATCTTCCATCACAGAAGGGGCGTTTTAAGAGAGGAGGAGGCCCGTGTTCAGCCTCCTCTGTCGGGCCCCCTCCTCTCTGCCCGGAGCGCTGTAGAGTCTGAGCTCTAGAGGGCTCAGACTCTACTGCACATGCGCAGATCTTCGGGAAAATGGCGTGGTGGCCATTTTCCCTGAGATTTCTCATACGTCCTAGAGGATGCTGGGGACACCAATAGAACCATGGGGTATAGACGGGATCCGCAGGAGACATGGGCACTTTAAGACTTTCAAAAGGGGTGTGCACTGGCTCCTCCCTCTATGCCCCTCCTCAAGACTCCAGTTTTAGAATTGTGCCCAGTGAGACTGGACGCACTACAGGGGAGCTCTACTGAGTTTCTCTGAAAAAAGACTTATTGTTAGGTTTCTCTATCGTCCTAGTGGATGCTGGGGTTCCTGAAAGGACCATGGGGAATAGCGGCTCCGCAGGAGACAGGGCACAAAAAGTAAAGCTTTACGATCAGGTGGTGTGTACTGGCTCCTCCCCCTATGACCCTCCTCCAAGCCTCAGTTAGATTTTTGTGCCCGGCCGAGAAGGGTGCAATCTAGGTGGCTCTCCTAAAGAGCTGCTTAGAAAAGTTTAGCTTAGGTTTTTTATTTTACAGTGAGTCCTGCTGGCAACAGGATCACTGCAACGAGGGACTTAGGGGAGAAGAAGTGAACTCACCTGCGTGCAGGATGGATTGGCTTCTTGGCTACTGGACATCAGCTCCAGAGGGACGATCACAGGTACAGCCTGGATGGTCACCGGAGCCTTGCCGCCGGCCCCCTTGCAGATGCTGAAGTAAGAAGAGGTCCAGAATCGGCGGCAGAAGACTCCTCAGTCTTCTAAAGGTAGCGCACAGCACTGCAGCTGTGCGCCATTTTCCTCTCAGCACACTTCACACGGCAGTCACTGAGGGTGCAGGGCGCTGGGAGGGGGGCGCCCTGGGAGGCAAATGAAAACCTATTTTGGCTAAAAATACCTCACATATAGCCTCCGGAGGCTATATGGAGATATTTAACCCCTGCCAGAATCCGTTAAGAGCGGGAGACGAGGCCGCCGAAAAAGGGGCGGGGCCTATCTCCTCAGCACACAGCGCCATTTTCCCTCACAGAAAGGCTGGAGGGAAGGCTCCCAGGCTCTCCCCTGCACTGCACTACAGAAACAGGGTTAAAACAGAGAGGGGGGGCACTAATTTGGCGTTAGAAATATATAATAAAGATGCTATAAGGGAAAACACTTATATAAGGTTGTCCCTATATAATTATAGCGTTTTTGGTGTGTGCTGGCAAACTCTCCCTCTGTCTCTCCAAAGGGCTAGTGGGTCCTGTCCTCTATCAGAGCATTCCCTGTGTGTGTGCTGTGTGTCGGTACGTGTGTGTCGACATGTATGAGGACGATGTTGGTGAGGAGGCGGAGCAATTGCCTGTAATGGTGATGTCACTCTCTAGGGAGTCGACACCGGAATGGATGGCTTATTTAGGGAATTACGTGATAATGTCAACACGCTGCAAGGTCGGTTGACGACATGAGACGGCCGACAAACAATTAGTACCGGTCCAGACGTCTCAAAAACACCGTCAGGGGTTTTAAAACGCCCGTTTACTTTAGTCGGTCGACACAGACACAGACAGGGACACTGAATCCAGTGTCGACGGTGAATAAACAAACGTATTCCTTATTAGGGCCACACGTTAAAGGCAATGAAGGAGGTGTTACATATTTCTGATACTACAAGTACCACAAAAGAGGGTATTATGTGGGATGTGAAAAAACTACCGTAGTTTTTCCTGAATCAGATAAATTAAATAAAGTGTGTGATGATGCGTGGGTTCCCCCCGATAGAAAATTAGGGGCGGTATACCCTTTCCCGCCAGAAGTTAGGGCGGTACCGTCTATAGATAGGGCCGTCCTCAAGGACCAGCTGACAGGAGGCTGGAAAATATCATAAAAAGTATATACACACATACTGGTGTTATACTGCGACCAGCGATCGCCTCAGCCTGGATGTGCAGAGCTGGGGTGGCTTGGTCGGATTCCCTGACTAAAAATATTGATACCCTTGACAGGGACAGTATTTTATTGACTATAGAGCATTTAAAGGATGCATTTCTATATATGCGAGATGCACAGAGGGATATTTGCACTCTGGCATCAAGAGTAAATGCGATGTCCATATCTGCCAGAAGATGTTATGGACACGACAGTGGTCAGGTGATGCAGATTCCAAACGGCACAAAGGTGTATTGCCGTATAAAGGAAGAGGAGTTATTTGGGGTCGGTCCATCGGACCTGGTGGCCACGGCAACTGCTGGAAAATCCACCGTTTTTACCCTAAGTCACATCTCTGCAGAAAAAGACACCGTCTTTTCAGCCTCAGTCCTTTCGTCCCTATAAGATCATATCTGCCCAGGGATAGAGGAAAGGGAAGAAGACTGCAGCAGGCAGCCCATTCCCAGGAACAGAAGCGTTCCACCGCTTCTGACAAGTTCTCAGCATGGCGCTGAGACCGTACAGGACCCCTGGATCCTACAAGTAGTATCCCAGGGGTACAGATTGGAATGTCGAGACGTTTCCCCTTCGCAGGCTCCTGAAGTCTGCTTTACCAAGGTCTCCCTCCGACAAGGAGGCAGTATGGGAAAAAATTCACAAGCTGTATTCCCAGCAGGTGATAATTAAATTACCTCTCCTACTACAAGAAAAGGGGTATTATTCCACACTATATTGTGGTACTGAAGCCAGAAGGCTAGGTGAGACTTATTCTAAAAAATTTTTTGAACACTTACAAAGGTTCAAATCAAGATGGAGTCACTCAGAGCAGTGATAACGAACCAGGAAGAAGGGGACTATATAGTGTCCCGGGACATCAGGGATGCTTACCTCTATGTCCCAAATTTGCCCTTCTCACTAAGGGTACCTCAGGTTCGTGGTGCAGAACTGTCACTATCAGTTTCAGACGCTGCCGTTTGGATTGTCCACGGCACCCCGGGTCTTTACCAAGGTAATGGCCGAAATGATGATTCTTCTTCGAAGAAAAGGCGTCTTAATTATCCCTTACTTGGACGATCTCCTGATAAGGCCATAGTCCAGGGAACAGTTGGAGGTCGGAGTAGCACTATCTCGGATACTGCTACAACAGCACGGGTGGATTCTAAATATTCCAAAATCGCAGCTGATCCCGACGACACGTCTGCTGTGCCTAGGGATGATTCTGGACACAGTCCAGAAAAAGGTGTTTCTCCCGGAAGAGAAAGCCAGGGAGTTATCCGAGCTAGTCAGGAACCTCCTAAAAACAGTGCATCATTGCACAAGGGTCCTGGTAAAAATGGTGGCTTCCTACGAAGCAATTCCATTCGGCAGATTTCACGCAAGAACTTTTCAGTGGGATCTGCTGGACAAATGGTCCGGATCGCATCTTCAGATGCATCAGCGGATAACCCTATATCCAAGGACAAGGGTGTCTCTCCTGTGGTGGTTATAGAGTGCTCATCTTCTAGAGGGCCGCAGATTCGGCATTCAGGATTGGATGCTGGTGACCACGGAGCCCAGCCCGAGAGGCTGGGGAGCAGTCACACAAGGAAAAAATTTCCAGGGAGTGTGATCAAGTCTGGAGACTTTTCTCCACATAAATATACTGGAGCTAAGGGTAAATTTATAATGCTCTAAGCTTAGCAAGACCTCTGCTTCAAGGTCAGCCGGTATTGATCCAGTGGGAAAAACATCACGGCAGTCGCCCACGTAAACAGACAGGGCGACACAAGAAGCAGGAGGGCAATGGCAAAAACTGCAAGGACTTTTCGCTGGGCGGAAAATCATGTGATAGCACTGTCAGCAGTGTTTCATCCCGGGAATGGAAACTGGGAAGCAGACTTCCTCAGCAGGCACGACCTCCACCCGGGAGAGTGGAAACTTCATCGGGAAGTTTTTTCCACATGATTGTAAACCGTTGGGAAATACCAAAGGTGGACATGATGGCGTCCCGTCTGAACAAAAAACGGGACAGGTATTGCGCCAGGTCAAGAGACCCTCAGGCAATAGCTGTGGACGTTCTGGTAACACCGTGGGTGTACCAGTCGGTGTATGTGTTCCCTCCTCTGCTTCTCATACCTAAGGTGCTGAGAATTATAAGACGTAGAGGAGTAAGAACTATACTCATGGCTCCGGATTGGCCAAGAAGGACTTGGTACCCGGAACTTCAAGAGATGCTTACAGAGGTCTTATGGCCTCTGCTGCTAAGAAGGGATTTGCTTCAGCAAGTACCATGTCTGTTCCAAGACTTACCGCAGCTGCGTTTGTCGGCATGGCGGTGGAACGCCGGATCCTAAGGGAAAAAGGCATTCCGGAAGAGGTCATTCCTACCCTGGTCAAAGCCAGAAAGGAGGTGACCGCACAACATTATCACCACATGTGGCGAAAATATGTTGCGTGGTGTGAGGCCAGGATGGCCCCACAAAGAAATTTCAACTCGGTCGTTTCCTGCATTTCCTGCAAACAGGAGTGTCTATGGGCCGCAAATTGGGGTCCATTAAGGTTCAAATTTCGGCCCTGTCGATTTTCTTCCAGAAAGAATTGGCTTCAGTTCCTGAAGTCCAAAAGTTTGTCAAGGGAGTATTGCATATACAACCCCCTTTTGTGCCTCCAGTGGCACTGTGGGATCTCAACGTAGTTCTGGGATTCCTCAAATCACATTGGTTTAAAACCAGTCAAATCTGTGGATTTGAAGCATCTCACATGAAAAGTGACCATGCTCTTGGCCCTGGCCTGGACCAGGCGAGTGTCAAATTGGTGGTTTTTTCTCAAAAAAGCCCATATCTGTTTGTCCATTCGGACAGGGCAGAGCTGCGGACTCGTCCCCAGTTCTCTCCCTAAGGTGGTGTCAGTGTTTCACCTGAACCAGCTTATTGTGGTGCCTTGCACCTACTAGGGACTTGGAGGACTCCAAGTTGCTAGATGTTGTCAGGGCCCTGAAAATATGTTCCAGGACGGCTGGAGTCAGGAAAACTGACTTGCTGTTATCCTGTATGCACCCAACAAACTGGGTGCTCTTGCTTCTAAGCAGACTATTGCTAGTTGGATGTGTAATACAATTCAGCTTGCACATTCTGTGGCAGGCCTGCCACAGCCAAAATATGTAAATGCCCATTCCACAAGGAAGGTGGGCTCATCTTGGGCGGCTGCCCGAGGGGTCTCGGCTTTACAACTTTGCCGAGCGGTTATTTAGTCAGGGGCAAACACGTTTGTAAAATCCTACAAATTTGATACCCTGGCTAAGGAGGACCTGGAGTTCTCTCATTCGGTGCTGCAGAGTCATCCGCACTCTCCCGCCCGTTTGGGAGCTTTGGTATTATCCCCATGGTCCTTTCAGGAACCCCAGCATCCACTAGGACGATAGAGAAAATAAGAATTTACTTACCGATAATTCTATTTCTCGGAGTCCGTAGTGGATGCTGGGCGCCCATCCCAAGTGCGGATTGTCTGCAATACTTGTACATAGTTACAAAAATCGGGTTATTATTGTTGTGAGCCATCTTTTCAGAGGCTCCGCTGTTATCATACTGTTAACTGGGTTCAGATCACAGGTTGTACAGTGTGATTGGTGTGGCTGGTATGAGTCTTACCCGGGATTCAAAATCCTTCCTTATTGTGTACGCTCGTCCGGGCACAGTACCTAACTGAGGCTTGGAGGAGGGTCATAGGGGGAGGAGCCAGTACACACCACCTGATCGTAAAGCTTTACTTTTTGTGCCCTGTCTCCTGCGGAGCCGCTATTCCCCATGGTCCTTTCAGGAACCCCAGCATCCACTACGGACTCCGAGAAATAGAATTATCGGTAAGTAAATTCTTATTTTTTTATGTTCAGGGAGGCTGCTGGCAACAGTCTCCCTGCTTCGTGGGAGAGAGAAGATTGACCAACTTCCAGTGAGTTAATTGCTCTGCTTCTGGCTACAGGACACTATTAGCTCCTGAGGGTGCTGATCGCTGGGTACGACTAGATGCTCACTCCCGCAGCCGGCCGTCACCCCCTTACAGAGCCAGAAGTCAGAAGACAGGTGAGTAGAAGAAGATAAGAAGACTTCAGTGACGGCATTCTCTGAGGTACCGCGCGGCGAACGGACGCTGCGCGCCAGGCTCCCAAAAACACAAAAAGCACTACTGGGCGCGGGGGGGCGCCCTGGGCAGCTAATAAAATCCTCAGCATACACTGGCATGAAGGGACATTAGTGTCAAGGCACTGTCCCAACCCCCGCCAGTATAATCAGTTATTAGAAGAAGCGGGGCGGAAGCACGCCATTAAGGGGGCGTAGCTTCGTCCCCACAGCTCACTCGGCGCCATTTCTTCTCCGCAGGCTGCAGAGACGCTGGTCCATCCTCAACACTGCTGACAAGTATCAGGGTGCAAAACGGGTGGGGGCGTCGGGGGACCAGGTTATTTGGTGCAATATACTTTGGTATTAAAAGCGCTACAGGTCTGGGGCATTTTATTAGGCGCTTCAGACCCATTGTTTTGGCGCTGGGGTGTGAGCTGGCAAATTCCCTCTGTGTCTCTCTGACAGGCTTCACTGTGGGTCTGTCCCCTTCTTGCCCGGTGTGTCTGTGGGTGTTGGGTACTCGTGTGTCGACATGTCTGAGGCTGAGTGCTCTACCCAGGAGGAGGCTGTATTAGAGACACAAAAGGCTGTGGGGGTGACCCTGTCGGCACCGCCGACTCCTGATTGGGTAAATGCTTTGAATGCTAATGTAGCTCGTATTAGTAAGAGATTAGACAAGTCTGAATCTCAGACCCAGACATGGAAGAAATCTGTGGAGGATATGTTATTACAAGTCCAGGTCCCCTCGGGGTCACAGAAGCGTACGTTTGCCCAGTTGACAGACACTGATACTGACACGGACACTGATTCCAGTGTCGACTATAGCGATTCCAGATTAGATCCAAAATTGTCAAAGAGTATTCAGTACATGATTGTGGCGGTTAAGGAGGTATTACATATCACCGAGGACCCGGCTGTTCCTGATAAAAGGGTCTGTATGTTTAAGGAAAAGAAACCTGAGATAACGTTTCCTCCTTCTCATGAACTAAACACTATTTGAAAAGCTCTGGGAAAGTCCTGACAGAAAGTTTCAGATTCCCAAAAGGATTCCGGTGGCTTATCCATTTCCCTCGGGGGATAGGGAAAAGTGGGAGTCACCCCCTGTGGTAGACAAGGCCCTATCGCGTATGTCTAAATAAGTGTCTCTTCCGTCACCAGGCACGGCAGCCCTTAGAGACCCTGCGGATCGTAGGCAGGAAAATACGTTAAAATCCATTTATACGACCACAGGTACGCTACTCAGACCGGTCATTGCATCTGCGTGGGTGAGTAGTGCCATCGAAAAGTGGGCAGATAACTTGTCATCTGATATAGATACCCTAGATAGGGATTGCATCCTCTTGACGCTGGGTCATATCAAGGATGCTGCAGCTTACCTAAAGGAAGCTGCGAGAGACATTGGCATTTTGGGATCAAAGGCCAATGCCATGGCAGTCTCAGCTAGGCGAGCATTGTGGATTCATCAATGGAATGCGGATGCGGACTCCAAGAAAAATGTGGAGTCTCTACCATATAAAGGTGGCTTCTTGTTTGGTGACGGCCTCGCTGATTTGGTATCTACGGCTACCGCGGATACGTTATCATTTTTGCCTTATGTGCCTTCACAACAAAAGAAAACACACCACTATCAAATGCAGTCTTTTCGGTCCAATAAATACAAGTAAGGACGAGGTTCTTCCTTCCTTGCTGCCAGAGGAAGGGGCAAGGATAAAAGATCACCAACCGGGGCGGGTTCCCAGGAGCAGAAGTCCTCCCCGACTTCTGCCAATTCCAGCACATGACACTGGGGCTCCTCTGCGGGAGTCCGCACCGGTGGGGGCACGTCTCAAACTCTTCAGTCAGTTATGGATTCGTTCGGACCTGGATCCTTGGCCTTTACAAATAGTATACCAAGGGTACAAACTGGAGTTTCAAGACGTTCCCCCTCGCCGATTTTTCAAATTGGCCTTACCAGCTTCTCTTCCGGACAGGGAGGTAGTTTGCGACGCAATACAAAAATTGTGTCAAAATCAGGTCGTCGTCAGGGTTCCCCAGCCACAACAGGGAGAAGGCTTTTATGCAAGCCTGTTTGTGGTCCCGAAGCCGGATGGCTCGGTCAGACCAATCCTAAACCTGAAATCCCTCAATTTCTACCTAAAAAAATTCAAATTCAAGATGGAGTCTCTCCGAGCAGTGATCTCCAGTCTGGAGGATGGAGATTTTATGGTGTCGGTGGACATAAAAGATGCCTACTTGCATGTTCCCATTTATCCTCCGCATCAGGCTTATCTAAGGTTTGCAATTCAGGATTGTCATTACCAATTTCAGATGTTGCCGTTTGGTCTCTCCACGGCTCCGAGGATTTTCACCAAAGTAATGGCGGAAATGATGGTTCCTCTTCACAAGCAAGGAGTCACAATTATCCCGTACTTGAACGATCTCTTGATAAAGGTGAGATCCAGGGACCAGTTGGTGAAGAACGTTGCACTGTCCCTGGCAGTTCTTCGACAACATGGTTGGCTCCTAAACTTGCCAAAATCACAGTTGATTCCGGCGACACGGTTGTCATTTTTAGGAATGATACTGGACACAGAGCTACAGAGAGTTTTTCTTCCAGTGGAAAAGGCTCAGGAACTTCAGAGTCTGGTCAAACAAATTCTGAAACCAGCAAGTGTGTCAATCCATCAATGCACTCGGTTGCTGGGGAAGATGGTTGCGGCCTACGAGGCCATTCAGTTTGGCAGATTCCATGCCAGAGTGTCTCAGTGGGACCTGTTGGACAAGTGGTCCGGATGCCACCTGCACTTGCACCGAAGGATAATCCTGTCTTCCAAGACCAGAATATCACTCCTGTGGTGGCTGCACAGTTCTCACCTCCTGGAGGGGCGCAGGTTTGGGATCCAGGACTGGATCCTAGTAACCACGGATGCAAATCTCCGAGGCTGGGGAGGAGTCACACGGGGAAAACTTCCAAGGAAGATGGTCAAGCCAGGAAACTTGTCTCCACATAGACATTCTGGAGTTAAGGGCCATTTACAACGGCCTTCTACAAGCGGAACATCTTCTTCACAATCTGCCCGTACTGATACAATTGGACAATGTAACAGCAGTGGCGCACGTAAACCGCCAGGGCGGAACAAAAAGCAGAGCGGCAATGGCAGAAGCCTCAAATGTTCTCCGCTGGGCGGAAAAGCATACAAGCACTGTGTCAGCGATCTTCATTCCAGGAGTGGACAACTGGAAAGCAGACTTCCTCAGCAGACACAATCTCCATCCAGGAGAGTGGGGCCTCCATCAAGAGGTCTTCACAGAAGTGACAAGTCATTGGGGAATCCTCAAATAGACATGATGGCATCGTGTCTCAACAAGAAGCTTCAGAGATATTGTTCCAGGTCGAGGGACCCTCAAGCAATAGCAGTGGATGCACTGGTGACACCATGGGTGTTTCAGTCGGTGTATGTATTCCATCCACTTCCTTTCATTCCAAAAGTTCTAAAGATCATAAGAAGAACAAAGGTTCAAGCGATCCTCATTGCCCTGGACTGGCCAAGGAGGGCTTGGTATCCAGATCTTCAGGAATTACTTATAGGAGATCCCTGGCCTCTTCCTCTACGCGAGGACCTGTTACAGCAGGGGCCGTGCATATACCAAGACTTACCGTGGTTGCGTTTGACGGCATGGCGGTTGAACGCCAAATCCTAGCATGAAAGGGTATTCCCAGTGAAGTCATTCCCACACTTCTTCAGGCCAGGAAGGGAGTTACGTCGAAACATTACCACCGTATTTGGAGAAAATATGTGTCTTGGTACGAATCCAAGAAGGCTCCTGCGGAAGAGTTTCAGCTAGGACGTTTCCTCCATTTTCTACAAGCAGGTGTGGATACGGGCCTAAAGTTGGTCTCAATTAAGGTACAGATTTCAGCCTTATCGGTTTACTTTCAAAAACAATTGGCCTCCCGTCCAGAGGTTCAGACGTTCGTGAAAGGTGTGTTGCACATCGAACCCCCATTTGTGCCTCCAGTGGCACCATGGGATCTTAACGTGGTGTCGCAGGCCCTTCAATCACATTGGTTTGAACCTTTACAAAAGGTGGAGTTGAAGTTCCTCACTTGGAAAGTGGTCATCCTGTTGGCCTTGGCATCCGCAAAGCGGGTGTCTGAGTTAGCGGCCTTATCTCACAAGAGTCCTTATTTAATCTTTCATGAAGATAGAGCAGAGTTGAGGACTCATCAGCATTTTCTGCCGAAGGTGGTTTCATCTTTCCACATGAACCAACCTATTGTGGTGCCAGTGGCTACTGACGCTTTCGTTGAGTCAAAGTCTTTGGATGTGGTCAGAGCTCTGAAAATCTATGTCGCAAGAACGGCTCAGATTAGGAAAACCGAGGCTCTGTTTGTCCTGTATGCTTCCAACAAGATTGGGTGTCCTGCTTCCAAACAGACCATTGCACGCTGGATCTGTAACACATTGCCGAAATCAGTAAAGGCCCATTCTACTAGAAAGGTGGGCTCGTCCTGGGTGGCTGCCCGAGGGGTCTCGGCATTACAACTTTGCCGAGCTGCTACTTGGTCGGGTTCAAACACTTTTGCGAAGTTTTACAAGTTTGATACCCTGGCCGATGACTACCTCAAGTTTGGTCAATCGGTGCTGCAGAGTCATCCGCACTCTCCCACCCATTTTAGAGCTTTGGTATAACCCCATGGTTCTATTGGTGTCCCCAGCATCCTCTAGGACGTATGAGAAAATAGGATTTTGATACCTACCGGTAAATCCTTGTCTCTTAGTCCGTAGAGGATGCTGGGCGCCCGTCCCAGTGCGTACTGTATCTGCAGTTATTAGTGTGGTTACACGCATGTTGTGTTACGTTTACTGTCAGCCTGTTGCTTAAACTGTTCATGCCGTTGGCGTGTGTTTTGTTGATTGCCATGTTGCTTGAAGTGTGTGCTGGTATGAATCCCACCTTAGTTTAACAATAAATCCTTTCCTCGGAATTTGTCCGTCTCCCTGGGCACAGTTCCTATAACTGGAGTCTGGAGGAGGGGCATAGAGGGAGGAGCCAGTGCACACCCCTTTTGAAAGTCTTAAAGTGCCCATGTCTCCTGCGGATCCCGTCTATACCCCATGGTTCTATTGGTGTCCCCAGCATCCTCTACGGCAGTGATTTTCAACCTTTTTTTACTCGCGGCACACCGAACAATATTTTAAAATTGCCAAGGCACACCATCAGTTCCCCACAGAAAAAAAAAACAAAACACACACATTGGCCCTCACAGTAAAAAAAAATCCACACATACATTGGCCTACACAGAAAAAAACAATCACATTGCTCCCCACATACATCCTATTGCTCCCCACATGAATTATTCACATTGTTCCCCACATAAATCCATAAATTCTTATTCTCCCCACATAAATCCTATTGAAATCCTATTGTTACCCACAGGAGAAATAAAATAACAAATATTATCAGCTGTCCTCCTCCCTGTCCCTCAGTGGCGGGGGTTGTTCATAGTGGAGTACTGCGAATACTGAGCAGTGGGCGGTCAGGCAGGTGTGGATGTGGGTGGGCAAGGAAAGCTGTGTATGCAGGCGGGAACTGGAAGATGTGTATGCTGGCTGGGTGGTGAGACGCAGCAGCCGTTACCTATGATATCACACCGTTTTCAAGGCAAAGGTCACGGCTGGAGCACGACTGATCCTCTAAACAGAGCCTGGGCCAACAGTTCACTCTGTAGGTGCAGGAAGCTGCTCTGGCTCCGCGGCACACCTTGCAACTGGTTGCGGCACACTAGTGTGCCACGGCACACTGGTTGAAAAAGCCTGCTCTACGGACTAAGAGAAAAGGATTTACCGGTAGGTATCAAAATCCTATTTTCTCTACTGCGCATGCGCAGAACTCAGTGAAAATGGCCGCTGGGCCATTTTCACTGTGTTTTAACGGCGCTGTGGATGCCGGCGCTGGACTTCGGAGGGGTGAGTATTTTAAAAATGGGTGCAGTGTGTGCGGTAGGGGCCCCCTCTGGACTCAGGGGCCCGTGTGCACTGCACACACTGCACCCATTAGATAAGGAGAGTGCCTGGCTAGGCACGAAATCTATATAAGAGTCTTACATTTTTGTGATTGGTTGAAGATGTCTTTGTTGCTAGGCAGATCAGAGTTTTGAGTGAGTTGTAATTGGTTAGGGCCAGCCTATCGGTGAATGTAGGGGAGGTGATTTAGTGCATGAAGGGTAGAAACTTCCAGATTTGCTTCCTCTTGTCGGTTGGAAGCCCACCCACCCGCCCTATTGGCTATCTAATTTGGCTCTTTTCAATTTGGCTTACTATTATCTTTCTTTCAGACTTAGTGGGCGGGAAGGCGCTACTGGCCAGCGGTCACTTGTAGCATAAGTGGTGTTGTGGGACACTTACCCCTTTTGAAGGACGGCGAGTGTATCCTGCCCTTGTGGGGGGGGACGAGGGGTGCTTCCTCACTCTGCTATAGGAAGGGGTGGTGAGACCTTCGCAACACAGGTTATGCTGATATATATAGATGGGGCGTTTCAGTCGCACCCATGACAGTTGGGGCGTTTAGTCGCCGCCGTTTTGTAAGATCGTGACTAGAGCTGGTTAGTGGTAGCGTCTTCCTGGCCACCCACTACGAGTGAGGTCATTCCAATTAATAAATTCAATGACCATTTAATCCAACGCAGTTGTGTCCGTGTCTTTATTTTAGTTGATAAGCTAGCTTAAAGTTTATAGTTAATGTCAAGCACAATAAATTAATAGACGGCTTATAGAAACGCCAGTGCATCACAGAACATTTCCACAGTCAGACCTGTGCCATCACTGCCCCCCTTATACAAGGGTATATAATAAAGGAATGACAAAAGATACTTTGTAAAGGGACACTGCTCTCCAAATATAATGTAAGTGAATGAGATCTCTTCTGAGGAAATATTAGCATATGTTTTACAACTATACATAAAAAAAACATTTACAATATTCCCATTGAGTTTTGTGGCCTTTCTAAACTAATTTGGGCCATACATCTAAGAAGCGATTCAGATCCGCCAATCAGTGATTTCTCGGAGGATCATAAATATCCCTTGATTGACAATTCCAATCATTTTTGGGTAGGAATCGGCAAAGTGAGATGTTTGATTTTGCCGATCACCCAACCCAGGCATCGGTAGAACAGGAAATTGCCCCAATAGATACCTGATGTATAGTATGTGCCCCTTAAGATAGACTTCTTAGATCCTTTATTGTCCACATTACTGTAACTGTTCCATGTGTTAATGATGTTCAGGGGCTGTGTGGAAAACTTTCCTCTATTAAACTTGGCTCTGCTGAAACTTCCTCTTGCTAGGCTATATTAGGATGGGACACAAGGCAAAGCCTGGCTAGACCGTCACAGGAAATCTGAACAAGTGTATGACATTCAGCCAATGTTCTGATCTCCTCAGCATTACAGGCAGACATGCCAGCAGAGGTGTCATTTAGCATTCAGCCTGCCTCAGGGTTACATCATGGCAAAGAATAAATTAGATTTATTTCAACGTTATCTGGCAAAAGAAAATACTTTTTGTAGTAGTTACACCACAGGGGTTGGACAAAAATAAGACAAATTTCAACATTTGGGTGATAAATTGTTATTATGGAATGGCATTTTAGAGATCATTTATAGTAGTACTACACAGGGCACACGCATGACTATCTCTCCCTCTCAAGTTATCACTTTCACATCACTTTTTTATTTGTGTCAAACGTCTGTTTTTCCTATGCTAACAAGGACGTGTGATAATTAAGCATTTTCAATGTTAAAGCACGACTAGAAATTAAATGCAAGTTGTATTATATACATTTACCCCTCTTCTATCCACTTTTGCAATAGAAATGAGCCCCTTTCCCCAAAGCAATCCACTCACCATCTCATTGTGATTGATTCAATTCAACACAAATTGAATAATTCGGGAGGGAGCTCCTGGAGCTATTCAATTCAACGTGATGTTAATTTGGAGACTGCCGGTTCTCGCGCCTTAAACATGGAGTTTGAGAAAATGGCATTCTCCGACTTAAGATGCTGTATCTGGTGTGCTAAGGTCAGAAAACAGCATCTCGCCATGGTAGATACTTTACATATTTTAGAATGTTACAATACTCTTGCATCACTTATATTTGAGGCTTAGTCGCCCTATAAAGTCAATCTAAAGGAGGGGGAGTGACGGTGACCTTGACAAAATAGTGTAATTCCAGAAGCTCTAGAAATGGTGCCAATAATCGTTGCTTATGTCTCTGTAATGTTTCCTATATGGCAAAAAATTGTTATTAGCACGTTTGCCAAAAAAGGGTCTACATAAAATAATTCAATATATGTACTATTTGGCTGAGAGTTTTGCGTTAGAGCCAAACAAATGTTTTAGCGATACTTGTAATAAATTTTTTAGAGTCTCCGTGTGGCGGCTTCTACTCCTATTAACAAATGCTAATATGCAAATAAATAGGCTTCTCTGTGCCAGATGTCTTCCTGTCTGCCAAACATATGTAGCAAAATAAAGGGAAAATAAACCCACTTATAAACGTGGTGTGCATTTTCTTTTTCAGTTGTTTTATTTTTATTCTGTGGTTCTGTATCTGTGGTATTGAAGAAATTTATTCCTGACTATAATTAGCTATATTACCTATGGAGTCTAGTTAGACTGTGTAATTGAGTGAATGTAAAAATATGCGGCTGCATAGATGAGTATAACAATGTTTTTGTATGCCGTGCGCACAACTCTGAATTGGCTTTTTCATTTTATCCAACATGTAAAGCCATTGCTGCAACTTATGCTGCATTGATGCACTGTGTGTAGCAGGATTTTTATAAAGTTACAGCCAGGGGCGGATCCAGAAGAAAATGAAAGGGGGGGCACCATGATAGGGGAACGGTAATAGTTATATTTACATGCACCTAAGGCACGCATGCTCCCAGATAAGGAGTGTGGTTCTCCTTTTGAAAAAAAGAAAGAAGTGTCAGTGATTGCGCTGAGCCCAAAAAAAGTGGGTCCCACGGACCCCTCACTTTTAAAAATTGGGGTCCTATCTGTCCTTTTTCTGGGTCGCATCGGAATGAAGGTTCATATTAATCTTATTAATTATTCAAATATAAAAACAGACTTGATTTCGACACTACAAAAGTATTGCGAGGGGGAGGAGGGGGTGACAATGCTGCTGGGCTGTGTAGCATGCAGGACACTGCACCAGAGCTGTAAGTAGACATTTCAGTGCCCTTTGGCAGAAAGTAAATTGGTGCTCCCCCTGCCATACTTCAAACCAAGGACAGTGCGCGCCGAAGGCGCGCACCAAAAATTTAGGGGTGTGGCATCATGGGGAAAGAGCATGGCCACATAACAGTACCAATTCACATTACACCACACAGGTAGAGCACGTTATATACACATTGCACCAGGTAGAGCACGTTATATACACATTGCACCAGGTAGAGCACGTTACACACATTGCGCCAGTTAGAACACCCTATACATATTGCGCCAGGTAGAACACGTTATACACACAACGCCAGGTAGAGCACGTTATACACACTGCGCCAGGTAGAGCACGTTACACACACTGCGCCAGGTAGAGCACGTTACACACACTGCACCAGGTAGAGCATGTTACACAAACTGCACCAGGTAGAGCACTTACACACATTGCACCAGGTAGAGCACGTTATACACACTGCGCCAGTTACAACACGTTATACACACTGCACCAGGTAGAGCACGCTATACAGATTGCGCCAAGTAGAACACGTTATACAGACAGAGCCAGGTAGAACACGTTATACAGATTGCGCGAGTTACAACACGTTATACACACTGCACCAGGTAGAGCACGCTATATAGATTGCGCCAGGTAGAGCACGTTATACACATTGCGCCAGGTAGAACACGTTACACACACTGTGCCAGGTAGAACACTTTATACAGATTGCGCCAGGTAGAACACTTTATACAGATTGCGCCAGGTAGAACACGTTATATAGATTGCGCCAGGTAGAACACGTTATATAGATTGCGCCAGGTAGAACACGTTATACACACTGCACCAGGTAGAGCACGTTACACACATTGCACCAGTTAGTGTTCTATACACATTGCGCCAAGTAGAGCATGTTATACACGTTTTATATGGTACTAGGGAGTAGCGACAGGTAGCAGGGAGAAGGGACAGAGAGAGGCACCAGGGAATAGGGACAGAGGTAGCAGGGACAGAGACAGGCACCAGGGAATAGGGACAGAGAGAGCAAGGAGTAGGGACAGAGGCACCAGGGGGTAGGGACAGAGGCACCAGGGAATAGGTACAAAGAGAGGCACCAGGGGGTAGGGACAGAGAGAGGCACCAGGGGGTAGGGACAAAGGTAGCAAGGAGTAGGGACAAAGGCACCAGGGGGTAGGGATGGAGGCAGCAGGGGGTAGGGACGGAGGCACCAGGGGGTAGGGACAGAGGCACCAGGGGGTAGGGACAGAGGCACCAGGGGGTAGGGACAGAGGCACCAGGGGGTAGGGACAGAGGCACCAAGGGGGTAGGGACAGAGAGGCAGGAGCGAGTGCAGCCAGAAACCCCACCAAATAACTCCCTCCAGGGACCAGGCCCCCACCGCTTACCATGGACACTGTGAGCAGCAGCGCTGTCAGGCCGGGGGGTATAGTCCAATCCGCATGAGGCCACAACGCCGCCAGCGTGGAGTCACAGGATGCGGCCAGGGGGGAGCGGAAAACGCGGAGGGGGGCGGCCGCATGGTTGAGGAGGGAGAAGAGGGGAATCAGCGGGGAGAGTGGCGGCATCCAGCCGGGGGACCAGGGACCGAACTGCCCCCACCTCAGGTACAGCAGCGGAGTTAATCGTGGGGGGAGAGCATGCGGAGCAGAGGAGGAGGGGAGGGCGGGAGATCACACTGTTCATGGTCTCCGCCTCTTCCAAGTTCCTCCCTCCGTTCCGTCCCTCCCACCGGACTGATTGACAGCGCAGGACAGGACAGCGCTGCGGCTCACAGCGCGTCCTGAGGGAGTCGGGATCCGGCGTTTTTTGATGTTTTGTGTCCCCAATCCCCAACATCAATTCCTTGGTAACGACAGGGGGGGCACGGGCCCGAGTGCCCCCCCTGGATCCGCCAATGGTTACAGCAGCAATGCATGCAAAAGACGCATACACGAATGCTGCAGCCGATGACACTGAATAAGGTCCATTAAGGACGATATATTAAGCCTAGTGAAGTGATAAGTGGAAGGTGATAACGCACCAGCCAATCATTACGGGTTTGAAAAATGGCAGTTAGGAGCTGATTGGCTGGTGCGTTATTACCTTCCACTTATCACTTCTTTATCACTGCTTTATCACTTCACCAGGCTTAATACATCTTCCCCATTATCTGTCATACTGAGTAGTGGGGCATATGTATTAAGCCTGGAGAAGTAATAAAGCGTGATAATCGGAAGGTGATAACGCACCATCCAATCAGCTCCTAGCTGTCATTTTTCAACCCCGTAATGATTGGCTGGAGCGTGATCACCTTCCACTTATCACTGCTTTATCACTTCTCCGGTCTTAATACATCTGCCCTAATGAACCTTTTGATTTGAACTATATCAGTCTCTGCCATTGCAGTTGTATTGGGTCACAGTTGCTACGCTATTGGGACAATGGCCCAATATATGCAGTAACTGTATATCATAGCACATGTGAAAACGTTTGATCAACAATAGTTTCATTGCTATCAGTGTCTGAGGAGAGGGAGTGGTCTGTTTTTGTTGTGCTAGTACAAAGGTGGCTTATCACTTTTATATTAATGATAAAGACTTGGCGGCTGGACTGAACTCTCAGAAGTATGAAGAGCCTGCTGAGCACTCCTGCACAGAAGTGTTCCTGCAGGTGAGCTGGAGGGAGCTAATGAGGAGTGGAATGGACAGTCAGCAGGATTGAATGAGGAGTGAGAAGTGGTGTCTGAGGCTGTCAATCATGGACATCGGAACGTATTGACATCTGGGAGGCTTGGGAAAAATTCTGGACAGTGTGACTGTGAAAAAGGCCCTGGAGAGATCACTGGTTCCCCAACCTTGCCCCTAGAACTTCACACTGGGGTCTATTTTATAAGGCTTGGATAGAGATAAATGGATGGAGATAAAAGACCAACCAATCAGCTCCTAGCTGTCATTTTTTAAACCCAGCCTGACATGGCAGTTAGACACTGATTGACAGATACTTTATCTTCTTCTACTTTATCTCCACCCAAGGGTTAGTAAACAGAACCCACTGTCACTGGTGGAGCTTCTCTGTAATCCAGTACAGCCTGCATTATGTTATATTCAGGAGGGTGTGAGAGGACTAGCATCAGTGTGCAAATAAGTGTCCCATGTCAACATTCAGTTATTGGACGTGTCCTTCCCGGAAACATAAATCTACTGTGGATGCATTTGAATAAGTTTATGATATATATAATTTTTTATTTTAGATTTGAGAAGATGTCCTGCATTTTACCTGTCTTTGGTGCGATTCTTCAATAGTCTTTGATGACATTTTACCTAATATAATGTCTGTTCTTTCAGTCAGCGTTACCGTTGGCGGCAGACAGTACCTCCTGGGTCTTTACGACACTGCCGGACAAGTGAGTATAATGGATGGTGAATATTGTATTGTCTTTTTTCCACCCATATTGTACATGGTTCCAGCTGCGTGGCAGTATTAATGCTATATATGTATACAAAACAGAAAGACTTTTACTATTTGTTTCGAATTTATGCCTGCTGCTACAGTACCATGGCTGCTTCCATTAAGACTATAAAAGGTCTAGTCTGGTGTGGCTGAAAAGCCAGTCCTTATCTAGATGTTACCCTCTGTACCTGACAGGTGATTGCATTGAACTGCAATTTAATTGTGTGTTGGACATATATGATAGTTTAGAAACTTGCAGAGAATTGGGGTCCCTTGAAAACGGGCTGTAAGCTTATATGATTTCGACAAAAATCCCCATGCTTTTCATTGATGGCTACATCCAGATTTGTAGTATTTCATTGATAGCAAAAGTATTTTCTGCTTTGTATACATATATGGCATTATATGGCATCACTCCACTGTATCCGACAACAACGCTACTATGTGTCCCTACTTTGAGTGCCATCTAATGTATACATTTGTGTGAAGAGGACAACTCAGGACTTATTTATTGGGAGGGCTCTAGGGTTCCCATACTTATTTATTACATTTATACATACACTGGATCCAGCACTACTATGATGTACTGCAATATTCTTGCCAGGGTGCCTACCTTAAACAGATACTTGATCATTTCAATAATAGGTACAACATGTAAAAGTACAACTTGGTCACGGACTTCAATATTTCGGCGACGCGTGTGCTACCAGCATCCTCACTATTTTACATTCCTAATTGGAGAGCACCTGGAATGTTGTTTCATGTATTGCTTAGAGAGGCGAGTGACCATTTGTCCCGTCTCCTCAATGCACACATAGTGGAAGCCTGGGCGTATGCCGCAACAGCTCCTACTGTGATACAGACCTTGGTCGTCTCCCGAAGAGGAGGACGACCCTTCCACCTGAATGGGGGTAAGTGCTGTATATACAGATGTGTCCTTATACATTCAGCATCAGTGCGCAAGATGTATGAGTGACTCTGCTAACATTGGTTGTCTTTTTTTTTTTTGCACAAAGTGCGTCTTAGTTGCAACACAATGTGACTAGGACGCACGAGGAATTCTGTGCTAATTAATTTGATATGACGCTTGTATACTGTGTGTGACTGAGTCTGTATACGGAGCAGGACAGAACTTGTATTGGAAAAAAGCTGCGGCTACTGCATTGTAGCCCTTCGTATACAGATTCAAAGACTTAAGTCGCACAAAGATATACAAGTGTCATATATCAAATTAATCAGCACAGTCTCCTCGTGTGTCCTAGTCCTAACCACATTGCATTGACTAAAACACATTTTCGGCAAAAAAGAAGCAGAAAAAGACGCCAGTTACTAGAAGATTCCAGGAGGGGCCTGTCTGGACTGACTGCAGCAAAGATGAATGAGGATACATCTGTACCAACAAGCACATAGACAGATTTTATTTTTTTCATATAATGCTTATTTCCGCCCACAAGCCACTTACCTGGATTCTAACAGAGGCAGTCAGGAGCACATAGAGGAGGGCTGGAGAAGAGAAGTCAGGAGGCAGAACGGATGCCAGGAGGTGGGGAGGGGGACAAACATTCTAAAAAAACCCAGTTTGGCTGGAAGCACACTCTGCATGTCTCCCGGTCGCAATCTATGTACATGGCTGTGGCCCCAAGCAGCAATTGTGCTGGCCCAGCGGGCAGATTGCGCATCGCCTAGCCTGCCCCTGAAGGTACTTGATGCTGATTCCTTATACAAGTTGAGTATCCCATATCCAAATATTCCGAAATACGGAATATTCCGAAATACGGACTTTTTTGAGTGAGAGTGAGATAGTGAAACCTTTGTTTTTTGATGGCTCAATGTACACAAACTTTGTTTAATACACAAAGGTATTAAAAATATTGTATTGAATGACCCTCAGGCTGTGTGTATTAGGTGTATATGAAACATACATGAATTGTGCGAATGTACACACACTTTGTTTAATGCACAAAGTTATAAAAAATATTGGCTAAAATGACCTTCAGGCATTGTGTATAAGGTGTATATGTAACATAAATGCATTCTGTGCTTAGATTTAGGTCCCATCACCATGATATCTCATTATGTTAGGCAATTATTCCAAACTACGGAAAAATCCCATATCCAAAATACCTCTGGTCCCAAGCATTTTGGATAAGGGAGACTCAACCTGTACTTCCACTTGCTCATTATAATACTTAAATAAAGTTGTACTGTACCTGGAATCTTCCATGCTTCATTTGGGGGTCAGTCTTTTAGCTTCAATGCTCTGACTTTCTTCACTTTGTTGGGTCACACAGTTCAAGAGACCTCTACTCTAAAAACTATATTAAGAGACTCAAGACTGACCTATTACTTATGCATTTCACCAGTACCCCTACATTTTTTGCTCTCTTTTCTGTTAACACTTTATTTGGCATCATGTGTTTTTTTTAATCTGCAAATGTAAGCTTTGAACCTATTGGAGAAAAGTACTATAATAAATATAACAATAATAAATATAATAATAATAATAATAATAATAATAATTTTATTTATATAGCACTCTTTCTCCAATAGGGCTCAAGGCACTTAACAGATACATAGCATAATATAGTACAGAAAATAATGAAGTACAGAACAGCTTTTCATAAAATACAGAAGCATGAAGATACTAAAGGGACATTATGGAAATGCTTGCGTAAACAGGAAAGTCTTGAGTCTACTTTTGAAGGTTCTATAGTTGTGGCCTCTCACACTGTTCGGGGAAGTGAGTTCCATAGAGTCGGAGCCGCATGACTAAAAGCTCGACCCCCAGATGAATTACGAGAGATTTGATAATGTCAAATATTACCTTTAAACATAAGCTATATACTATTTACGGACTAAATACTCTATTGGCGCACAAAAAAACCCCAACAACACTATATCAAGGCTTTTGCAGCAACTTTTAAATATACTTTTAAACCTACTTAAACAGATAAGCAATCCAATCTGAATCAAACACAATATGACTCATTTGAACCTTGTTTTGCAACAATATAATCAGATATGCAGAGTACAGGTGTGTGCGTGTGTTACATGTGTTGCGTGCGCAGTTGGCACCAAACAGAAATGTCACAGATTTTTTTTTTATTAAAAACAATAGCTTTACCTTCTTACCTTTCGGATCCCGGATCCCACCAGCATCCCTACAAACCAAGCAGAGCAGACGCTTATCTAATCAGCACCAATGTATCCCCGACCACAAAACGGCTAACAGGGGATACTACCTTCCCGGCCTTTGCTGATAGATAAAAAGTCTGCCTTGTCCTGCTAGGCTGCGGATATGAGGAGAACCGGACGATTGCCCCCAATTGATAATGTCAAATATTACCTTTAAACATAAGCTATATACTATTTACGGACTAAATACGCTATTGGCGCACAGAGTACCGTAAGGGTACGCACTTACCGTAACAGACGCTAGGCCGTGGACGCGACGCACGAGCGACACGTACGCTCACAGACTCACGCTAAGTATCGAACACGCTAAAGGCGTCCCGAGTACCGCAATGCTACGCTATCGGCGTAGCGGACGCTGCGCCGTGCGAGTGAGACACGAGCGGCGCAGACGCTCACAGAATGACCCACAGTAAACCTTGTTAACAACACACAGTAAGGGTATGCTTATACTCTAAACCTTAGCAATGTAATACTACAATGATGTAACGCTTATTAACCTTGATAATATGAAAGCTGTTTGAGCGATTGAGACGCTAAGAAAACCCTTTACAGTAACTAGTGAAAACATAAGACCTGGTTTGGATTTAAAAACCACTCCGGCTCTAACACCTTCGTGGATGATTCTTTAGAGTAAAAAGGGAAAAACAGTACAGCTTATACACTACAAAACTAACATCAAAATCTAAACAGAATAACAAGGAATAATATGAACAATAGCATACAATTACAAACACAAGCAAACAGAATGAGAATAAATGGCAAACACTCAGGATAACAAAATGTCTACAGAGAAATATACATACGTGGGGATGATTCGCAAGCGCGTCCTGGATTCCAGCCCTCAGCATTCAAAGAGAAAGCCTTTTGGAGAGAGTCTTGTGTGTCAAAGCCTGCTGCAAGCTATATTTATTCACTAGCTCAAGACATAATACAATAGACACTATGTGCTCTTCTTCCATTGGTTAGGGGGTGGGACATGTCCTGCACCAGGGATCATTGGTTAGCTCAAGAAGTGGGCGATGGCTAGGACTTGTTAGTATTCTAAATTCCTCTCTGTCTGGTTATGTTGTGGAAAGCTATTGTTTCGGATCTTCCAAACAAACTCTGTTCCTAGATATTGTTCACCCTTGTTTATGTCTCTTTCAGTTGAGACAATGGCAACTCAGCACTCATTATTCTGGGGAGAAACCTGGCCCTATTCATAAACAAAGGTGTATGCCCTCTTCATAGAATCTCAAAGCTTAGTGTAAATTAGGCCATTGTATCTCAGTCTGTGGGAAATTTATGTGTGAATTCCATTCTCATCCTCTCCCCATTCGTAATATATTTTAAACACAATTTTATATCTATTTTCTACTTCTGCGCATAACTATGCGCAGGAACATGCAAATCTTTCCTAACTATCATAGGAATATTACCCTTAAAATACCCTACAGCTGGATACTAGACACCACCGTTCAACCTTTGTCTGACCCTTCCTATCATGCAAAGAGGAATCTCTCTGTCCAGGAACAGTTTAAACTAAACATACTTGCTGACGTTGCCTAGGGGAATATTAACTATAATATACGCTATTTGGGTTAAATATGTTACGATCGAGTCGCACGCTAGACGCTTACAAACTCCGCCGTAAATACACATCTCCATGCGCACGAGACGTTGGAGCGTCCCTTACGCAACCTGCGGGGATGTGTACGCACGGGGGGGGGGGGGTGCACGAGCAGCGGGCATGTGCATTGGGGTTAGTACAAGGCATGTGAATCATGATATTTTTCGACTTTGACAGATTTTAGGTACTGCTAAAAGTCCTTCATCTACAGATCGCAGTAATCGAGTGGGGCAGTATGGGTCTCAGAAGCTGCTTCAGGTACCTTGGGCCCTGGTCATCTAGTGCTTTGAAACTCAGTAAGCCAATCTTGAAGATGATATCATTATTATTATTATTATTTATCTTTAAAGGGGGTACTTGATGTAGCTTCTGATTCCTTGTATTCCCACTTGCTTAGGTTTATCATTATACAGGTTGAGTATCCCTTATCCAAAATGCTTGGGACAAGAGGTATTTTGGATATCGGATTTTTCCGTATTTTGGAATAATTGCATACCATAATGAGATATCATGGTGATGGGACCTAAATCTAAGCACAGAATGCATTTATGTTTCATATACACCTTATA
Source organism: Pseudophryne corroboree (assembly GCF_028390025.1). Classification (NCBI taxonomy): domain Eukaryota; kingdom Metazoa; phylum Chordata; class Amphibia; order Anura; family Myobatrachidae; genus Pseudophryne; species Pseudophryne corroboree. The sequence goes on from NC_086447.1 coordinate 801,407,949, forward strand.
CACACAGCCTGAGGGTCATTTTAGGCAGTATTTTTAATAACTTTGTGCATTAAACAAAGTGTATCTACATTCACACAATTCATTTATGTTTCATATACACCTTATACACACAGCCTGAAGGTCATTTAATACAATATTTTTAATAACTGTGTGTATTAAACAAAGTTTGTGTACATTGAGCCATCAAAAAACAAAAGTTTCACTATCTCACTCTCACTCAAAAAGTCCGTATTTCGGAATATTCCGTATTGCGGATATTTGGATATGGGATACTCAACCTGTATTACATTGTAGTGTACCTGGAATCTTCCACACTTCATTTGTGGGCCTATCTTTTAGCTTTAAGGCCCTGGCTTTCTTCAACTCATTGGCTTGAAGTGTTCAAGAGGCCTCCACTAGCAACTACAGGTTGAGTCTCCCTTATCCAAAATGCTTGGGACCAGAGGTATTTTGGATATGGGATTTTTCCGTATTTTGGAATAATTGCATACCATAATGAGATATCATGGTGATGGGACCTAAATCTAAGCACAGAAAGCATTAATGTTACATATACACCTTATACACACAGCCTGATGGTCATTTTAGAGAATATTTTTTATAACTTTGTGCATTAAACAAAGTGTGTGTACATTCACACAATTCATTTATGTTTCATATACAACTTATACACACAGCCTGCAGGTCATTTAATACAATATTTTTAATAACTTTGTGTATTAAACAAAGTTTGTGTACATTGAGCCATCAAAAAACAAAGGTTTCACTTTCTCACTCTCACTCAAAAAAGTCCGTATTTCGGAATATTCCGTATTTCGGAATATTTGGATATGGGATACTCAACCTGTATATAAAACAGACTCAAGACAGGCCTGGTACTCAAGCATTTCACCAATGCTCCCAAAAGCTGAGCTTTTTTCTGTCATCTGTTAATATTTAGGTTTGTTTTAATCTGCAAATATAAAGCACTTTTTGGAGAAGAGTCCTATAAAAATAACTATTATTATCATCATCATCATCATCATCATCATCATCATCATCATCATCATTTTTAAAGGGGATCTTTGTATTTTTGCGATTGCCTGTAAATCTTGTGAGCTGATGCAAATCAGTATATTCTGCATTTATTCACTTACAAAAAGCATCTATACACACTTTGGAGTAGATTTACTAAAGGTTCTAAAATTGACAAGTGGTGGTGTTGCCTATAACAATAATTTTCTTAAATGCAATAGAGAAAAGACAGAATCTGACTGGTTGCTATGGACAGCACTACCACTTTTAATTTTTAGTAAATCTGCACCCTTGTACATAGTGAGGAATTAATTTCTCTTCACAGGCATGTAGCTCCTGGGTTAAGTGCCCAGAGCTATTCAATTGACTGCATCGCATGCAGCACTTAAGGTGGGAGATGCAGTGTACTGCGACTAATGCCCGAGGCTTAGTTGTGGTACGGCACGCGGTAACACTGCGGCTAGTTCCGAGTCACTACTTAGCACGGCTTTCTGGTCAACACTTCATCGGATCGAATGAACCTTGAGCCTAGATTCTGTGTACACACTGGGGTGACTTTAATGAAGGACTAAAAGATCATGTTGCGTTCTCCATTAGCATAAACAAGGTCAAAATGCAGCGCATAAAACCTAGCGTCCGTCGCATGAAACCTCGGGAGCGTGCAATCCCCTGTACACACTAAGGGGGGGATGTACTAAGTTACATCACCGCCCGTCGCAGCCGATCATAGCAATGCTAATCGCATATGTACATATACGATTAGCATTGCGAAGGACAGCTCTTCCGATAAGAGCTGTCCTTCGCGATCTCCGGCGGCGCCCTGACTTCCGGGTTTTGGGGCCGGGAGTCAGTCTGCGCATGCGCAGAGTGACGGGGAAGGGGGGCGGCCGCAGGGCATGCTGGGAGTGATCCAATCGGATCCCTCACACCAGCACTGCGGAGAGAAGCCCACAGGCTTGTATGGGGTCTCACCAGCAAAAGCTGGCGATCCGCTGCGCTGTCCTGGCGGCCGGGGGTTAGTACATTCGGTGAATGCAGTAAACGAGGGTTTCCGCATTTTCCATTTAGTACATCCCACTCTAAGTGATGTAGGCGATTTGTCGATACGAACGACATATTGGCACATCGCTGCAATGTGTACCCAGCTTCAAGCAAACTGTTCAGGCACCAAATGGCTGAGTTTAGAAGGATTTCTGCTTGTACCTCATAAGTGATAGGCATCCAAGAACAATTGAAACCCCCATTATAAGTTATATGTACAGTGCATCCGGAAAGTATTCACAGCGCTTCACTTTTTCCACATTTTGTTATGTTACAGCCTTATTCCAAAATCGAATAAAAAATTTTTCCCCATAAAATTCTACACACAATACCCCATAATGACAATGTGAACAAAAGTTGTTTTTTTTTAGATTTTTCCTAATTTATTAAAAATAAAAGAAATCACATGTACATAAGTATTCACAGCCTTTGCAATGAAGCTCAAAATTGAGCTCAGGCACATCCTGTTTCCACTGATCATACATCAGATGTTCCTTCAGCTTAATTGAAGTCCACCTGTGGTAAATTCAGTTGATTGGACATGATTTGGAAAGGCACACATCTGTCTATATAAGGTCCCACACTTGACAGTGCATGTCTGAGCACAAACCAAGCATGAAGTCAAAGGAATTGTCTGTAGACCTCCGAGACAGGATTGTCTCAAGGCACAAATCTGGGGAAGGGTACAGAAAAATATCTGCTGCTTTGACGGTCACAATGAGCACTGTGGCCTCAATCATCCGGAAATGGAAGACGTTCGGAACCACCAGGACTCTTCCTAGAGCTGGCCGGCTGTCTAAACTGAGCGATCGGGGAAGAAGGGCCCTAGTCAGGGAGGTGACCAAGAACCTGATGGTCACTCTGTCAGAGCTACAGCATTCCTCGGTGGAGAGAGGAGTACCTTCCAGAAGGACAACCATCTCTGCAGCAATTCACCAATCGGGCCTGTATGGTAGAGTGGGCAGACGGAAGCCACTCCTTAGTAAAAAGCACATGGCAGCCCGCCTGGAGTTTGCCAAAATGCACCTTAAGGACTCTCAGACCATGAGAAAAAAATTTATCTGGTCTGGTGAGACAAAGATTGAACTCTTTGGCATGAATGTCAGGAGTCCTGTTTGGAGGAAACCAGGCACCGCTCATCACCAGGCCAATACCATCCCTACAGTGAAGCATGGTGGTGGCAGCATCATGCTGTGGGGATGTTTTTGAGCGGCAGGAATTGGGAGACTAGTCAGGATAGAGGGAAAGATGAATGCAGCAATGTACAGAGACATCCTGGATGAAAACCTGCTCTAGAGCGCTTTTGACCTCAGACTGGGGCGACATTTCATCTTTCAGCTGGACAACGACCCAAAGCACACAGCCCAGATATCAAAGGAGTGGCTTCAGGACAACTCTGTGAATGTCCTTGAGTGGCCCAGCCAGAGCCCAGACTTGAATCCGATTGAACATCTCTGGAGAAATCTGAAACTGGCTGTGCACCGACGCTTCCCATCCAACCTGATGGAGCTTGAGAGGTGCTGCAAAGAGGAATTGGTGAAACTGCCCAAAGATAAGTGTGCCAAGCTTGTATCATCATATTCAAAAAGACTTGAGTCTGTAATTGCTGCCAAAGGTGCATCAACAAAGTATTGAGTAAAGGCTGTGAATACTTATGTACATGTGATTACTTAGTTTTTTTATTTTTAATAAATTTGCAAAGATCTCAAAAAAACTTTTTAGATGTTGTCGTCATTATGGGGTATTGTGTGTAGAATTTTGAGGGAAAAATGAATTTATTCCATCTTGGAATAAGGCTGTAAAATAATAAAATGTGGAAAAAGTGAAGCGCTGTGAATACTTTCCGGATGCAGTGTATCTTTACCTACTGTGTTGAGCCAGTCACTTTAAAGTGGAACTTAAGTAGAACAAAAAATATCTTTGAATAACGTGTGAGTGAAATAAGTTGTTTTGTTCCTTTACTTCTGGCAGTCACGTGGTTATATTGCCGAATGTGTCATCTGTCATTGTAGTCCCTTTTTAGGATTAAATGATTTAAGGCATTTTATTATCCACTACAATGCGTAATAATTTCAACAAACGCATACAAGAATCTAATGTTCTGCGGTCATTATTCTACCCACTGAACAGTGGCTACAGCAGCGGGCAGATTAGGCAGGCTTGATGCACAGTCTACTTAAATCCTGAGGGAATATGTATTGAAATGTGTTTATGTCAGTGGAGCTTATAAAGTGGCAGCACTTCAGTTGTGAGCATTATTCCTGGAAAGTCTGGAATTAATTAATTGCCCGAACAAGAATGAGGTAACCCCGTAGCACAAAGCTGGATAAATCATTAGGCAGTATGACCAAAATAATTATGATCGATAGACTTCGAAAATATTTTTCATATGTATAGAAAATTACTGAAATTTCAGAAAGTGAAAGTATTAGCCAATAAGGAGCCAGTGATTGTTCATAACCCTCATCAGTTTCACAATCATTACCGTGGTTCCTGTTTGGGAGTTTAGTAATGTCAGTGATGCCCTATTTCCCCCCCTCTTACGTCCTAGAGGATGCTGGGGACTCCGTAAGGACCATGGGGTATAGACGGGCTCCGCAGGAGACATGGGCACTATAAAGAACTTTAGAATGGGTGTGCACTGGCTCCTCCCTCTATGCCCCTCCTCCAGACCTCAGTTAGATCCTGTGCCCAGAGGAGATTGGGTGCATTACAGGGGAGCTCTCCTGATTTTCTCTGATTAAAAGAATTTTGTTAGGTTTTTTGTTTTCAGGGAGCCCTGCTGGCAACAGGCTCCCTGCGTCGTGGGACTGAGGAGAGAGAAGCAGACCTACTTAAGTGATAGGCTCTGCTTCTTAGGCTACTGGACACCATTAGCTCCAGAGGGATCGGAACGCAGGTCTCACCCTAGCCGTTCGTCCCAGAGCCGCGCCGCCGTCCTCCTTGCAGAGCCAAAAGATAGAAGCCGGGTGAGTATTAGAAGACAGAAGACTTCACAGGCGGCAGAAGACTTCAGATCTTCACTGAGGTAACGCGCAGCTGCGCGCCATTGCTCCCTCACACCTACACACACTGAGGCACGGATGGGTGCAGGGCGCAGGGGGGGCTCCCTGGGCAGCAATTTAAAACCTCTAGGCTGGCATTTTAGTATATATGGGCTGCGGAGGCAATATATATACAAATCCCCCGCCAGTATTGTATTTTTGAGCGGGACCGAAGCCCGCCGCTGAGGGGGCGGAGCTTGATTCCACAGCACTGACCAGCGCCATTTTCTTCACAGCACACTGCAGAGAAGCTGGCTCCCCGGACTCTCCCCTACTGAACACGGTGACAGAGGGCTTAAAAAGAGGGTGGGGGCACTTAATTTGGCAGTGAGTATATATTGAATAATATTAAAGCGCTGTGGGTCTGGGAAATTGTTTTCCAGGATCATTGGCGCTGGGTGTGTGCTGGCATACTCTCTCTCTGTCTCTCCAAAGGGCCTTATTGTATTTCCCTGAGTGTGTGGGGGTGTCGGTACGCGTGTGTCGGCATGTCTGAAGCGGAAGGCTCTTCTAGGGAGTGCAAATGAGTGTGGTGTCTCCATCGGCAACGCCGACACCTGATTGGTTGGATATGTGGCATGTTTTAAATGCAAATGTGAATTTATTACATAAGAGATTGGACAAAGCGGAGTCCAGGGAAAATGCAGGGAGTCAATCCTTGCCTTTCACTATATCACAGGGCCCTTCTGGGTCTCAGAAGCGCCCACTATCCCAAGTAGCAGACACTTATACCGACACGGATTCTGACTCCAGTGTCGACTACGATGATGCGAAATTGCAGCCAAAGTTGGCAAAAAGTATTCATTATATGATTATTGCAATAAAAGATGTGTTGCATATCACTGATGACCCCTCTGTCCCTGACACGAGGGTCCACATGTTTAAAGAAAAGAAACCTGAGGTTACTTTCCCCCCTTCTCATAAGCTAAATGATATGTTTGAAAGGGCTTGGGAAACTCCAGACAAGAAATTGCAGATTCCCAAGAGGATTCTTATGGCGTATCCTTTCTCGGCTAAGGACAGGATACGGTGGGAATCCTCCCCCAGGGTGGACAAGGCATTAACGCGCTTATCCAAAAAGGTGTCGCTGCCGTCTCAAGATACCGCAGCCCTCAAGGATCCTGCTGATCGCAGACTGGAGACTACCTTGAAGTCGATTTATACACACTGGTACCTTGCTCAGACCGGCGATAGAGTCGGCTTGGGTTTGTAGCGCTGTAGCAGCTTGGACAGATACCTTGTCTGCTGACATTGATACCCTGGATAAGGATACCATATTATTGACCTTGGGTCATATTAAAGATGCGGTACTATATATGAGAGATGCTCAGAGAGACGTTGGCCTACTGGGTTCAAGAGCCAACGCCATGGCGATTTCTGCTAGGCGAGCCCTGTGGACCCGCCAATGGACGGGTGATGCCAACTCAAAGAGGCATATGGAGGTTTTGCCTTACAAAGGTGAGGACTTATTTGGGGAAGGTCTCACGGATCTGGTTTCCACAGCTACTGCAGGTAAATCTACTTTTTTACCTTATGTTTCCTCACAGCCAAAGAAAACGCCACATTATCAGATGTAGTCCTTTCGGTCGCATAAGTCCAAAAGAGGTCGGGGATCTTCCTTTCTTGCCAGAGGTAAGGGCAGTGGGAAAAAGCTGCCAGCTACAGCTAGTTCCCAGGAACAGAAGTCCTCCCCGGCTTCTACTAAATCCACCGCATGACGCTGGGGCTCCCCTGACGGAGTCCGCCCCAGTGGGGGCACGTCTTCGACTTTTCAGCCACGTCTGGGTTCAATCACAGGTGGATCCCTGGGCAAAGGAAATTGTATCCCAGGGTTACAAGCTGGAATTCGAAGATGTGCCTCCTCGCCAGTTTTTCAAATCGGCCCTACCAGCTTCTTCCCCAGAGAGGGAAGTAGTTTTAGATGCAATTTAAAAACTGTGTCAACAACAAGTGGTGGTCAAAGTTCCCCTGCTTCAACAGGGGACGGGGTTCTACTCAACCCTGTTTGTGGTCCCGAAACCGGATGGTTCGGTCAGACCCATTCTGAATTTAAAATCCCTAAACCTATACTTGAAAAGGTTCAAATTCAAAATGGAATCGCTCAGAGCGGTCATCACCAGCCTGGAAGGGGGGGGGGGGGATTTTATGGTGTCTCTGGACATAAAGGATGCATACCTGCATGTCCCCATATATCCTCCTCATCAGGCGTTTCTGAGGTTTGTTGTACAGGATTGTCATTACCCCCCCCGAGGATTTTCACCAAGGTAATGGCGGAAATGATGGTGCTCCTGCGCAAGCAGGGAGTCACAATTATCCCGTACTTGGACGATCTTCTGATAAAGGCGAGATCGAGAGAACAGTTACTGAAAAGCGTAGCACTCTCATTGAGGGTGTTGCAGCAGCACGGCTGGATTCTCAATCTGCCAAAGTCACAGTTGGTTCCTACGACCCGATTGCCTTTCTTAGGCATGATTCTGGACACTGAACAAAAAAGGATTTTTCTTCCGAGGGAAAAAGCCCAGGAACTCCAGATCTTGGTCAGGGACCTGTTGAAGCCGAAAAGGGTGTCGGTCCATCAATGCACTCGAGTTCTGGGAAAAATGGTGGCATCTTACGAGGCCATTCCCTTCGGCAGGTTCCATGCGAGGACTTTTCAGTGGGACCTTCTGGACAAATGGTCTGGATCCCATGTACATATTCATCAGAAGATCAACCTGTCCCCCAGGGCCAGGGTATCTCTCTTATGGTGGCTGCAGAGTGCTCACCTTCTAGAGGGTCGCAGGTTCGGCATTCAGGACTGGGTTCTGGTGACCACGGACGCGAGCCTCCGAGGATGGGGAGCAGTCACACAAGGAAGAAACTTTCAGGGACTATGGTCAAGCCAGGAGGCTTGTCTACACATCAATGTACTGGAATTGAGGGCCATCTACAACGGCCTCTATAGATTGGAGACTCTTCTTCGGGGCCTGCCTGTTCTGATTCAGTCAGACAACGTCACAGCCGTGGCTCATGTAAACCGCCAGGGCGGAACAAGAAGCAGGGTGGCGATGGCGGAAGCCGCCAGGATTCTTTGCTGGGCGGAAAATCATGTAAGCGCCTTGACGGCTGTATTCATTCCGGGAGTGGACAACTGGGAAGCAGACTTCCTCAGCAGACACGATCTCCATCCAGGGGAGTGGGGGCTTCATCAAGATGTCTTTACAGAGATTGCAAGTCAGTGGGGACTTCCTCAAATAGACATGATGGCGTCACGCCTCAACAACAAGCTTCCGAGGTATTGTGCCAGGTCAAAGGACCCTCAGGCAGTGGCAGTGGACGCCCTGGTGACACCGTGGGTGTTTCAGTCGATCTATGTATTCCCTCCTCTTCCTCTCATCTCAAAAATATTGAGGATCATAAGACGAAGGGGAGTACAGGCAAGTCTCATTGTTCCAGATTGGCCTCGAAGGGCCTGGTATCTGGATCTGCAGGACATGCTCACAGAAGATCCGTGGCCTCTTCCTCTCAGAGAGGACCTGTTGCAACAGGGGCCCTGTCTGTTCCAAGACTTACCGCGGCTGCGTTTGACGGCATGGCGGTTGAACGCCGGATCCTAGCTGGGAAGGGCATTCCGGATGAAGTCATCCCTACTCTGATAAAGGCTAGGAAGGAGGTGACAGCGAAGCATTATCACCGTATCTGGAGGAAGTATGTCTCTTGGTGTGAAACCAAAAATGCTCCTCCGGAAGATTTCCATCTGGGCCGTTTTCTCCACTTCCTACAGACTGGAGTGAATATGGGCCTAAAATTAGGCTCCATTAAGGTTCAGATTTCATTCCTATCCATTTTCTTTCAGAAGGAATTGGCTTCTCTCCCAGAAGTCCAGACTTTTGTAAAGGGAGTGCTGCACATACAGCCTCCTTTTGTGCCTCCTGTGGCACCATGGGACCTTAACGTGGTGTTACAGTTCCTAAAATCTCACTGGTTTGAACCTCTTCAAACGGTTGAATTGAAATTTCTCACTTGGAAGGTGGTCATGTTGTTGGCCTTGGCATCTGCAAGGCGGGTGTCTGAATTGGGGGCTTTGTCTCACAAAAGCCCCTATCTGATTTTCCATGTGGATAGAGCAGAATTAAGGACTCGTCCTCAATTTTTGCCTAAGGTGGTTTCATCGTTTCATATGAACCAACCTATTGTGGTACCTGTGGTTACGAAGGACTTGGGGGATTCTAAGTCCCTTGATGTAGTCAGGGCCTTAAAAATATATGTAGCCAGGATGGCTCGGGCTAGGAAAACAGGCACTGTTTGTCCTGTATGCAGCCAACAAGGTTGGCGCTCCTGCTTCTAAGCAGACTATTGCTCGCTGGATCTGTAATACGATTCAGCAGGCTCATTCTACGGCTGGATTGCCGTTACCGAAATCGGTGAAGGCCCATTTCACTAGGAAGGTGGGCTCATCTTGGGCGGCTGCCCGAGGCGTCTCGGCATTACAGCTTTGCCGAGCAGCTACTTGGTCGCGGTCAAACACTTTTGCAAAGTTCTACAAGTTTGATACCCTGGCTGATGAGGATCTCAGGTTTGCTCAATCGGTGCTGCAGAGTCATCCGCACTCTCCCGCCCGGTTTGGAGCTTTGGTATAAACCCCATGGTCCTTTTGGAATCCCCAGCATCCTCTAGGACGAAGGAGAAAATAGGATTTTAATACCTACCGGTAAATCCGTTTCTCTTAGTCCGTAGAGGATGCTGGGCGCCCGTCCCAGTGCGGACTCTATCTGCAGTAATTGTATATAGTTATTGCTTGTGTTACACAAAGGTTGTGTTTGTAAGGGTCAGACTGTTGCTGATCTGTTTTGGTTCACACTGTTAACTGGGTTTAGTTTAATGCCATGTTGTACGGTGTGTTGTGGTGTGAGCTGGTACGTATCTCACCCTTAGTTTAACAAAATCCTTTTCCTCGAAATGTCCGTCTCCTCTGGGCACAGTTCCTATAACTGAG